>NC_056749.1:37666884-37760800 GCF_019279795.1 Protopterus annectens
TTTTAAAAAAATGTATTTGTATCATTTCTAAATTCATTAATGGTTTCATCCAGCTGCGACATGAAGAGACTATCATTCGTGTTAAGTCTACATATTCTATTAAATTGTGATTTAACTATACCATTAAAAACATGTGATGCATGCATGCTGGTATAGTGAACATACCTGCATGCATTTACCACTTTTTTATGTACTGTGGTATACATTACACTATCCTGTATCCCTATTTTAAGATCTAAAAAATTAATGAACACATCAGAAAATTCTATTTTAAACTTTAAGAAAGTAGTGGAGTCATTCAAAAAGTGTACAAACTGTAACAAGTCATCAACATTACCTTTCCATATGAGGAAACAATCGTCCACAAACCATTGATAAAATAATATATTATTGACATATGGACTAGTGTCATTTACGACAAACTTCTTTTCCCATATAAAAAGTACCAAATTTGCATACGTGTTAGCTACGGGCGTACCCATAGCAACACCAGTATTTTGCATATAAAATTGACTATCAAATAAAAAAATAAAAAACATTATTATTCAAAACTAGGTTTATTAATAAACATAATGTTTCAGTATCCCTTGTTACAAACGTAGAAGAGTTATTTAAAAACTCACGAATTGATTCTATCCCAAACTCATTAGGTATAACTGTAAACAAGGACGTTATATCTAAAGTTACCAGTAAAAGCCTACTGTTCTGCACTACATCCTTGCCCATATTGTTATACCATACTCTTAGTTTTCTAATAAAATCTGGTGTATCTTTCAAGATGGTATCACATTTTTTTAATAAAGGCTGCATCCTTCTATATAAATAGACTGAAATAGGTTCAGTCAACCACCCCTTCCCAGAAACAATAGGTCTCATTGGTGGTTGAGATAGTGACTTGTGAATCTTAGGTAAACCATATAATTGTGGGACGACTGGACAAGGAACAGTAAAAAAAATGAAATAAGTCAAGTGTTATATCATTAGAAAGTTGTAAGTCATAAATTGTCATATTGACCATACTTACTTTTTCACATCAGCATGCACAATAGTTTTAAAAGCATCAGCATCATCTAACAATTTCAAAACTGCATTCTGATAATCTACCCTATTCATAATTACAATAGCCCCTCCCTTATCTGCCTGCTTAATCACAATATCTTTATTACTTTGCAGATTCATAAGGGCTGTGTATTCCTCATAACTTAAATTATATGTTTTACTAACAGCATTATTTTTATTTTCAAACAAGATTCGTAAGTCCCTCTCACACATGTGACTCCATGTGACTTAAAGAAGGAGGTCTTATTTATATATGTTACCGATTCATGTAACTCCATGTGAAATGCAGAAGGAGGTCTTATTTATATATGTTACTGATTCATGTAACTCCATGTGAATTGCAGAAGGAGGTCTTATTTAGATATGTTACCGATTCATGTAACTCCATGTGAATTGCAGAAGGAGGTCTTATTTATATATTTTACCGATTCATGTAACTCCATGTAAATTGCAGAAGGATGTCTTATTTAGATTTGCTACTGATACATGTAACTCCACATGAATTGCAGAAGGAGGTCTTATTTAGATATGTTACCGATTCATGTAACTCCATGTGAATTGCAGAAGGAGGTCTTATTTAGATATGTTACCGATTCATGTAACTCCATGTGAATTACAGAAGGAGGTCTTATTTATATATGTTACCGATTCATGTAACTCCATGTGAATTACAGAAGGAGGTCTTATTTATATATGTTACCGATTCATGTAACTCCATGTGAATTACAGAAGGAGGTCTTATTTATATATGTTACCGATTCATGTAACTCCATGTGAATTACAGAAGGAGGTCTTATTTATATATGTTACCGATTCATGTAACTCCATGTGAATTACAGAAGGAGGTCTTATTTATATATGTTACCGATTCATGTAACTCCATGTGAATTACAGAAGGAGGTCTTATTTAGATATGTTACTGATTCATGTAACTCCATGTGAATTGCAGAAGGAGGTCTTATTTATATATGTTACCAATTCATGTAACTCCATGTGAATTACAGAAGGAGGTCTTATTTAGATATGTTACCGATTCATGTAACTCCATGTGAATTACAGAAGGAGGTCTTATTTATATATGTTACCGATTCATGTAACTCCATGTGAATTACAGAAGGAGGTCTTATTTATATATGTTACCGATTCATGTAACTCCATGTGAATTACAGAAGGAGGTCTTATTTATATATGTTACCGATTCATGTAACTCCATGTGAATTACAGAAGGAGGTCTTATTTATATATGTTACCGATTCATGTAACTCCATGTGAATTACAGAAGGAGGTCTTATTTATATATGTTACCGATTCATGTAACTCCATGTGAATTACAGAAGGAGGTTTTATTTATATATGTTACCGATTCATGTAACTCCACGTGAAAAACAGAAGGAGGTCTTATTTATATATGTTACCGATTCATTTAACTCCACGTGAATTACAGAAGGAGGTCTTATTTATATATGTTACCGGTGAATTACAGAATGAGGTCTTATTTAAATATGTTGCCGAGTCATGTAACTCCATGTGAAATGCAGAAGGAGGTCTTATTTATATATGTTACCGATTCATGTAACTCCATGTGAATTGCAGAAGGAGGTCTTATTTAGATATGTTACCGATTCATGTAACTCCATGTGAATTACAGAAGGAGGTCTTATTTAGATATGTTACCGATTCATGTAACTCCATGTGAATTACAGAAGGAGGTCTTATTTATATATGTTACCGATTCATGTAACTCCATGTGAATTGCAGAAGGAGGTCTTATTTAGATTTGCTACTGATACATGTAACTCCATGTGAATTACAGAAGGAGGTCTTATTTATATATGTTACTGATTCATGTAACTCCATGTGAATTACAGAAGGAGGTCTTATTTAGATATGTTACCGATTCATGTAACTCCATGTGAATTACAGAAGGAGGTCTTATTTAGATATGTTACCGATTCATGTAACTCCATGTGAATTGCAGAAGGAGGTCTTATTTATATATGTTACTGATTCATGTAACTCCATGTGAATTACAGAAGGAGGTCTTATTTAGATATGTTACCGATTCATGTAACTCCACATGAATTACAGAAGGAGGTCTTATTTATATATGTTACCGATTCATGTAACTCCATGTGAATTACAGAAGGAGGTCTTATTTATATATGTTACCGATTCATGTAACTCCATGTGAATTACAGAAGGAGGTCTTATTTATATATGTTACTGATTCATGTAACTCCATGTGAATTACAGAAGGAGGTCTTATTTATATATGTTACCGATTCATGTAACTCCATGTGAATTACAGAAGGAGGTCTTATTTAGATATGTTACCGATTCATGTAACTCCATGTGAATTACAGAAGGAGGTCTTATTTATATATGTTACCGATTCATGTAACTCCATGTGAATTACAGAAGGAGGTCTTATTTATATATGTTACCGATTCATGTAACTCCATGTGAATTACAGAAGGAGGTCTTATTTATATATGTTACTGATTCATGTAACTCCATGTGAATTACAGAAGGAGGTCTTATTTATATATGTTACCGATTCATGTAACTCCATGTGAATTACAGAAGGAGGTCTTATTTATATATGTTACCGATTCATGTAACTCCATGTGAATTACAGAAGGAGGTCTTATTTATATATGTTACCGATTCATGTAACTCCATGTGAATTACAGAAGGAGGTCTTATTTATATATGTTACCGATTCATGTAACTCCATGTGAATTACAGAAGGAGGTCTTATTTATATATGTTACCGATTCATGTAACTCCATGTGAATTACAGAAGGAGGTCTTATTTATATATGTTACCGATTCATGTAACTCCATGTGAATTACAGAAGGAGGTCTTATTTATATATGTTACCGATTCATGTAACTCCATGTGAATTACAGAAGGAGGTCTTATTTATATATGTTACCGATTCATGTAACTCCATGTGAATTACAGAAGGAGGTCTTATTTATATATGTTACCGATTCATGTAACTCCATGTGAATTACAGAAGGAGGTCTTATTTATATATGTTACCGATTCATGTAACTCCATGTGAATTACAGAAGGAGGTCTTATTTATATATGTTACCGATTCATGTAACTCCATGTGAATTACAGAAGGAGGTCTTATTTATATATGTTACCGATTCATGTAACTCCATGTGAATTACAGAAGGAGGTCTTATTTATATATGTTACCGATTCATGTAACTCCATGTGAATTACAGAAGGAGGTCTTATTTATATATGTTACTGATTCATGTAACTCCATGTGAATTACAGAAGGAGGTCTTATTTAGATATGTTACCGATTCATGTAACTCCATATGAATTGCAGAAGGAGGTCTTATTTAGATATGCTACTGATACATGTAACTCCACATGAATTGCAGAAGGAGGTCTTATTTAGATATGTTACTGATTCATGTAACTCCACATGAATTGCAGAAGGAGGTCTTATTTAGATATGTTACCGATTCATGTAACTCCATGTGAATTACAGAAGGAGGTCTTATTTATATATGTTACCGATTCATGTAACTCCATGTGAATTACAGAAGGAGGTCTTATTTATATATGTTACCGATTCATGTAACTCCATGTGAATTACAGAAGGAGGTCTTATTTATATATGTTACCGATTCATGTAACTCCATGTGAATTACAGAAGGAGGTCTTATTTATATATGTTACCGATTCATGTAACTCCATGTGAATTACAGAAGGAGGTCTTATTTATATATGTTACCGATTCATGTAACTCCATGTGAATTACAGAAGGAGGTCTTATTTATATATGTTACCGATTCATGTAACTCCATGTGAATTACAGAAGGAGGTCTTATTTATATATGTTACCGATTCATGTAACTCCATGTGAATTACAGAAGGAGGTCTTATTTATATATGTTACCGATTCATGTAACTCCATGTGAATTACAGAAGGAGGTCTTATTTATATATGTTACCGATTCATGTAACTCCATGTGAATTACAGAAGGAGGTCTTATTTATATATGTTACCGATTCATGTAACTCCATGTGAATTACAGAAGGAGGTCTTATTTATATATGTTACCGATTCATGTAACTCCATGTGAATTACAGAAGGAGGTCTTATTTATATATGTTACCGATTCATGTAACTCCATGTGAATTGCAGAAGGAGGTCTTATTTAGATATGTTACCGATTCATGTAACTCCACATGAATTGCAGAAGGAGGTCTTATTTAGATATGTTACTGATTCATGTAACTCCACATGAATTGCAGAAGGAGGTCTTATTTAGATATGTTACTAATTCATCTAACTCCTCGTGAATTACAGATGGAGGTCTTATTTAGATATGTTACCGATTCATGTAACTCCATGTGAATTACAGAAGGAGGTCTTATTTATATATGTTACCGATTCATGTAACTCCATGTGAATTACAGAAGGAGGTCTTATTTATATATGTTACCGATTCATGTAACTCCATGTGAATTACAGAAGGAGGTCTTATTTATATATGTTACCGATTCATGTAACTCCATGTGAATTACAGAAGGAGGTCTTATTTATATATGTTACCGATTCATGTAACTCCATGTGAATTACAGAAGGAGGTCTTATTTATATATGTTACCGATTCATGTAACTCCATGTGAATTACAGAAGGAGGTCTTATTTATATATGTTACCGATTCATGTAACTCCATGTGAATTACAGAAGGAGGTCTTATTTATATATGTTACCGATTCATGTAACTCCATGTGAATTACAGAAGGAGGTCTTATTTATATATGTTACCGATTCATGTAACTCCATGTGAATTACAGAAGGAGGTCTTATTTATATATGTTACCGATTCATGTAACTCCATGTGAATTACAGAAGGAGGTCTTATTTATATATGTTACCGATTCATGTAACTCCATGTGAATTACAGAAGGAGGTCTTATTTATATATGTTACCGATTCATGTAACTCCATGTGAATTACAGAAGGAGGTCTTATTTATATATGTTACTGATTCATGTAACTCCATGTGAATTACAGAAGGAGGTCTTATTTATATATGTTACCGATTCATGTAACTCCATGTGAATTACAGAAGGAGGTCTTATTTATATATGTTACCGATTCATGTAACTCCATGTGAATTACAGAAGGAGGTCTTATTTATATATGTTACCGATTCATGTAACTCCATGTGAATTACAGAAGGAGGTCTTATTTATATATGTTACCGATTCATGTAACTCCATGTGAATTACAGAAGGAGGTCTTATTTATATATGTTACTGATTCATGTAACTCCATGTGAATTACAGAAGGAGGTCTTATTTATATATGTTACCGATTCATGTAACTCCATGTGAATTACAGAAGGAGGTCTTATTTATATATGTTACCGATTCATGTAACTCCATGTGAATTACAGAAGGAGGTCTTATTTATATATGTTACCGATTCATGTAACTCCATGTGAATTACAGAAGGAGGTCTTATTTATATATGTTACCGATTCATGTAACTCCATGTGAATTACAGAAGGAGGTCTTATTTATATATGTTACTGATTCATGTAACTCCATGTGAATTACAGAAGGAGGTCTTATTTATATATGTTACCGATTCATGTAACTCCATGTGAATTACAGAAGGAGGTCTTATTTATATATGTTACCGATTCATGTAACTCCATGTGAATTACAGAAGGAGGTCTTATTTATATATGTTACCGATTCATGTAACTCCATGTGAATTACAGAAGGAGGTCTTATTTATATATGTTACCGATTCATGTAACTCCATGTGAATTACAGAAGGAGGTCTTATTTATATATGTTACCGATTCATGTAACTCCATGTGAATTACAGAAGGAGGTCTTATTTATATATGTTACCGATTCATGTAACTCCATGTGAATTACAGAAGGAGGTCTTATTTATATATGTTACCGATTCATGTAACTCCATGTGAATTGCAGAAGGAGGTCTTATTTAGATATGTTACCGATTCATGTAACTCCATATGAATTGCAGAAGGAGGTCTTATTTAGATATGTTACTGATTCATGTAACTCCATGTAAACTGCAGAAGGAGGTCTTATTTAGATATGTTACCAATTCATCTAACTCCAAGTGAATTACAGAAGGGGGTCTTATTTATATATTTTACCGATTCATGCAACTCCATGTGAATTACAGAAGGATGTCTTATTTATATATGTTACCGATTCATGTAACTCCATGTGAATTACAGAAGGAGGTCTTATTTATATATGTTACCGATTCATGTAACTCCATGTGAATTACAGAAGGAGGTCTTATTTATATATGTTACCGATTCATGTAACTCCATGTGAATTACAGAAGGAGGTCTTATTTATATATGTTACCGATTCATGTAACTCCATGTGAATTACAGAAGGAGGTCTTATTTATATATGTTACCGATTCATGTAACTCCATGTGAATTACAGAAGGAGGTCTTATTTAGATATGTTACCGATTCATGTAACTCCATGTGAATTACAGAAGGAGGTCTTATTTATATATGTTACTGATTCATGTAACTCCATGTGAATTACAGAAGGAGGTCTTATTTATATATGTTACCGATTCATGTAACTCCATGTGAATTACAGAAGGAGGTCTTATTTATATATGTTACCGATTCATGTAACTCCATGTGAATTACAGAAGGAGGTCTTATTTATATATGTTACCGATTCATGTAACTCCATGTGAATTACAGAAGGAGGTCTTATTTATATATGTTACCGATTCATGTAACTCCATGTGAATTACAGAAGGAGGTCTTATTTATATATGTTACCGATTCATGTAACTCCATGTGAATTACAGAAGGAGGTCTTATTTATATATGTTACCGATTCATGTAACTCCATGTGAATTACAGAAGGAGGTCTTATTTATATATGTTACCGATTCATGTAACTCCATGTGAATTACAGAAGGAGGTCTTATTTAGATATGTTACCGATTCATGTAACTCCATGTGAATTACAGAAGGAGGTCTTATTTATATATGTTACCGATTCATGTAACTCCATGTGAATTACAGAAGGAGGTCTTATTTATATATGTTACTGATTCATGTAACTCCATGTGAATTACAGAAGGAGGTCTTATTTAGATATGTTACCGATTCATGTAACTCCATGTGAATTACAGAAGGAGGTCTTATTTATATATGTTACCGATTCATGTAACTCCATGTGAATTACAGAAGGAGGTCTTATTTATATATGTTACCGATTCATGTAACTCCATGTGAATTACAGAAGGAGGTCTTATTTATATATGTTACTGATTCATGTAACTCCATGTGAATTACAGAAGGAGGTCTTATTTATATATGTTACCGATTCATGTAACTCCATGTGAATTACAGAAGGAGGTCTTATTTAGATATGTTACCAATTCATGTAACTCCATGTGAATTACAGAAGGAGGTCTTATTTATATATGTTACCGATTCATGTAACTCCATGTGAATTACAGAAGGAGGTCTTATTTATATATGTTACCGATTCATGTAACTCCATGTGAATTACAGAAGGAGGTCTTATTTATATATGTTACCGATTCATGTAACTCCATGTGAATTACAGAAGGAGGTCTTATTTATATATGTTACCGATTCATGTAACTCCATGTGAATTACAGAAGGAGGTCTTATTTATATATGTTACCGATTCATGTAACTCCATGTGAATTACAGAAGGAGGTCTTATTTATATATGTTACCGATTCATGTAACTCCATGTGAATTACAGAAGGAGGTCTTATTTATATATGTTACCGATTCATGTAACTCCATGTGAATTACAGAAGGAGGTCTTATTTATATATGTTACCGATCATGTAATGCCATGTGAATTGCAGAAGGAGGTCATATTTAGATATGTCACCGATTCATGTAACTCCATGTGAATTGCAGAAGGAGGTCTTATTTAGATATGTTACTGATTCATGTAACTCCATGTGAATTGCAGAAGGAGGTCTTATTTAGATTTGCTACTGATTCATGTAACTCCACATGAATTGCAGAAGGAGGTCTTATTTAGATATGCTACTGATACATGTAACTCCACATGAATTGCAGAAGGAGGTCTTATTTAGATATGTTACCGATTCATGTAACTCCATGTGAATTACAGAAGGAGGTCTTATTTATATATGTTACCGATTCATGTAACTCCATGTGAATTACAGAAGGAGGTCTTATTTATATATGTTACCGATTCATGTAACTCCATGTGAATTACAGAAGGAGGTCTTATTTATATATGTTACCGATTCATGTAACTCCATGTGAATTGCAGAAGGAGGTCTTATTTATATATGTTACCGATTCATGTAACTCCATGTGAATTACAGAAGGAGGTCTTATTTAGATATGTTACCGATTCATGTAACTCCATGTGAATTACAGAAGGAGGTCTTATTTATATATGTTACCGATTCATGTAACTCCATGTGAATTACAGAAGGAGGTCTTATTTATATATGTTACCGATTCATGTAACTCCATGTGAATTACAGAAGGAGGTCTTATTTATATATGTTACCGATTCATGTAACTCCATGTGAATTACAGAAGGAGGTCTTATTTATATATGTTACCGATTCATGTAACTCCATGTGAATTACAGAAGGAGGTCTTATTTATATATGTTACCGATTCATGTAACTCCATGTGAATTACAGAAGGAGGTCTTATTTATATATGTTACCGATTCATGTAACTCCATGTGAATTACAGAAGGAGGTCTTATTTATATATGTTACCGATTCATGTAACTCCATGTGAATTACAGAAGGAGGTCTTATTTATATATGTTACCGATTCATGTAACTCCATGTGAATTACAGAAGGAGGTCTTATTTAGATATGTTACCGACTCATGTAACTCCACATGAATTGCAGAAGGAGGTCTTATTTAGATGTGTTACCGATTCATGTAACTCCATATGAATTGCAGAAGGAGGTCTTATTTAGATATGTTACCGATTCATGTAACTCCAAGTGAATTACAGAAGGAGGTCTTATTTATATATGTTACCGATTCATGTAACTCCATGTGAATTACAGAAGGAGGTCTTATTTATATATGTTACCGATTCATGTAACTCCATGTGAATTACAGAAGGAGGTCTTATTTATATATGTTACCGATTCATGTAACTCCATGTGAATTACAGAAGGAGGTCTTATTTATATATGTTACCGATTCATGTAACTCCATGTGAATTACAGAAGGAGGTCTTATTTAGATATGTTACCGATTCATGTAACTCCATGTGAATTGCAGAAGGAGGTCTTATTTAGATATGTTACCGATTCATGTAACTCCATGTGAATTGCAGAAGGAGGTCTTATTTAGATATGTTACCGATTCATGTAACTCCACATGAATTGCAGAAGGAGGTCTTATTTAGATATGTTACCGATTCATGTAACTCCACATGAATTGCAGAAGGAGGTCTTATTTAGATATGTTACTGATTCATGTAACTCCATGTGAATTGCAGAAGGAGGTCTTATTTAGATATGTTACTGATTCATGTAACTCCATGTGAATTACAGAAGGAGGTCTTATTTATATATGTTACCGATTCATGTAACTCCATGTGAATTACAGAAGGAGGTCTTATTTATATATGTTACCGATTCATGTAACTCCATGTGAATTACAGAAGGAGGTCTTATTTATATATGTTACCGATTCATGTAACTCCATGTGAATTACAGAAGGAGGTCTTATTTATATATGTTACTGATTCATGTAACTCCATGTGAATTACAGAAGGAGGTCTTATTTATATATGTTACCGATTCATGTAACTCCATGTGAATTACAGAAGGAGGTCTTATTTATATATGTTACCGATTCATGTAACTCCATGTGAATTACAGAAGGAGGTTTTATTTATATATGTTACTGATTCATGTAACTCCACATGAATTACAGAAGGAGGTCTTATTTATATATGTTACCGATTCATGTAACTCCATGTGAATTACAGAAGGAGGTCTTATTTATATATGTTACCGATTCATGTAACTCCATGTGAATTACAGAAGGAGGTCTTATTTATATATGTTACCGATTCATGTAACTCCATGTGAATTACAGAAGGAGGTCTTATTTATATATGTTACCGATTCATGTAACTCCATGTGAATTACAGAAGGAGGTCTTATTTATATATGTTACCGATTCATGTAACTCCATGTGAATTACAGAAGGAGGTCTTATTTAGATATGTTACCGATTCATGTAACTCCATGTGAATTACAGAAGGAGGTCTTATTTATATATGTTACCGATTCATGTAACTCCATGTGAATTACAGAAGGAGGTCTTATTTATATATGTTACCGATTCATGTAACTCCATGTGAATTACAGAAGGAGGTCTTATTTATATATGTTACCGATTCATGTAACTCCATGTGAATTACAGAAGGAGGTCTTATTTATATATGTTACCGATTCATGTAACTCCATGTGAATTACAGAAGGAGGTCTTATTTATATATGTTACCGATTCATGTAACTCCATGTGAATTACAGAAGGAGGTCTTATTTAGATATGTTACCGATTCATGTAACTCCATGTGAATTACAGAAGGAGGTCTTATTTATATATGTTACCGATTCATGTAACTCCATGTGAATTACAGAAGGAGGTCTTATTTATATATGTTACCGATTCATGTAACTCCATGTGAATTGCAGAAGGAGGTCTCATTTATATATTTTACCGATTCATGTAACTCCATGTAAATTGCAGAAGGAGGTCTTATTTAGATATGCTACCGATACATGTAACTCCACATGAACTGCAGAAGGAGGTCTTATTTAGATATGTTACTGATTCATGTAACTCCATGTGAATTGCAGAAGGAGGTCTTATTTAGATATGTTACTGATTCATGTAACTCCATGTGAATTACAGAAGGAGGTCTTATTTATATATGTTACCGATTCATGTAACTCCATGTGAATTACAGAAGGAGGTCTTATTTATATATGTTACCGATTCATGTAACTCCATGTGAATTACAGAAGGAGGTCTTATTTATATATGTTACCGATTCATGTAACTCCATGTGAATTACAGAAGGAGGTCTTATTTATATATGTTACCGATTCATGTAACTCCATGTGAATTACAGAAGGAGGTCTTATTTATATATGTTACTGATTCATGTAACTCCATGTGAATTACAGAAGGAGGTCTTATTTATATATGTTACCGATTCATGTAACTCCATGTGAATTACAGAAGGAGGTCTTATTTATATATGTTACTGATTCATGTAACTCCATGTGAATTACAGAAGGAGGTCTTATTTATATATGTTACCGATTCATGTAACTCCATGTGAATTACAGAAGGAGGTCTTATTTATATATGTTACCGATTCATGTAACTCCATGTGAATTACAGAAGGAGGTCTTATTTATATATGTTACCGATTCATGTAACTCCATGTGAATTACAGAAGGAGGTCTTATTTATATATGTTACCGATTCATGTAACTCCATGTGAATTACACAAGGAGATCTTATTTATATATGTTACTTGTGAATTACAGAAGGAGGTCTTATTTAAATATGTTACCGAGTCATGTAACTCCATGTGAAATGCAGAAGGAGGTCTTATTTATATATGTTACCGATTCATGTAACTCCATGTAAATTGCAGAAGGAGGTCTTATTTAGATATGCTACTGATACATGTAACTCCACATGAATTGCAGAAGGAGGTCTTATTTAGATATGTTTAAGAATTATGTAACTCCATGTGAATTGCAGAAGGAGGTCTTATTTAGATATGTTACTGATTCATGTAACTCCATGTGAATTGCAGAAGGAGGTCTTATTTATATATGTTACCGATTCATGTAACTCCACATGAATTACAGAAGGAGGTCTTATTTATATATGTTACCGATTCATGTAACTCCATGTGAATTACAGAAGGAGGTCTTATTTATATATGTTACTGATTCATGTAACTCCATGTGAATTACAGAAGGAGGTCTTATTTATATATGTTACCAATTCATGTAACTCCATGTGAATTACAGAAGGAGGTCTTATTTATATATGTTACCGATTCATGTAACTCCATGTGAATTACAGAAGGAGGTCTTATTTATATATGTTACTGATTCATGTAACTCCATGTGAATTGCAGAAAGAGGTCTTATTTATATATGTTACTGATTCATGTAACTCCATGTGAATTGCAGAAGGAGGTCTTATTTAGATATGCTACTGATACATGTAACTCCACATGAATTGCAGAAGGAGGTCTTATTTAGATATGTTACCGATTCATGTAACTCCATGTGAATTACAGAAGGAGGTCTTATTTATATATGTTACCAATTCATGTAACTCCATGTGAATTACAGAAGGAGGTCTTATTTATATATGTTACCGATTCATGTAACTCCATGTGAATTACAGAAGGAGGTCTTATTTATATATGTTACCGATTCATGTAACTCCATGTGAATTACAGAAGGAGGTCTTATTTATATATGTTACTGATTCATGTAACTCCATGTGAATTACAGAAGGAGGTCTTATTTATATATGTTACCGATTCATGTAACTCCATGTGAATTACAGAAGGAGGTCTTATTTATATATGTTACCGATTCATGTAACTCCATGTGAATTACAGAAGGAGGTCTTATTTATATATGTTACCGATTCATGTAACTCCATGTGAATTACAGAAGGAGGTCTTATTTATATATGTTACCGATTCATGTAACTCCATGTGAATTACAGAAGGAGGTCTTATTTATATATGTTACCGATTCATGTAACTCCATGTGAATTACAGAAGGAGGTCTTATTTATATATGTTACCGATTCATGTAACTCCATGTGAATTACAGAAGGAGGTCTTATTTATATATGTTACCGATTCATGTAACTCCATGTGAATTACAGAAGGAGGTCTTATTTATATATGTTACCGATTCATGTAACTCCATGTGAATTACAGAAGGAGGTCTTATTTATATATGTTACCGATTCATGTAACTCCATGTGAATTACAGAAGGAGGTCTTATTTATATATGTTACTGATTCATGTAACTCCACATGAATTGCAGAAGGAGGTCTTATTTAGATATGTTACTGATTCATGTAACTCCATGTGAATTACAGAAGGAGGTCTTATTTATATATGTTACCGATTCATGTAACTCCATGTGAATTACAGAAGGAGGTCTTATTTATATATGTTACCGATTCATGTAACTCCATGTGAATTACAGAAGGAGGTCTTATTTATATATGTTACCGATTCATGTAACTCCATGTGAATTACAGAAGGAGGTCTTATTTATATATGTTACTGATTCATGTAACTCCATGTGAATTACAGAAGGAGGTCTTATTTATATATGTTACCGATTCATGTAACTCCATGTGAATTACAGAAGGAGGTCTTATTTATATATGTTACCGATTCATGTAACTCCATGTGAATTACAGAAGGAGGTCTTATTTATATATGTTACCGATTCATGTAACTCCATGTGAATTACAGAAGGAGGTCTTATTTAGATATGTTACTGATTCATGTAACTCCATGTGAATTGCAGAAGGAGGTCTTATTTAGATATGTTACCGATTCATGTAACTCCATGTGAATTACAGAAGGAGGTCTTATTTATATATGTTACTGATTCATGTAACTCCATGTGAATTACAGAAGGAGGTCTTATTTATATATGTTACCGATTCATGTAACTCCATGTGAATTACAGAAGGAGGTCTTATTTATATATGTTACCGATTCATGTAACTCCATGTGAATTACAGAAGGAGGTCTTATTTATATATGTTACCGATTCATGTAACTCCATGTGAATTACAGAAGGAGGTCTTATTTATATATGTTACCGATTCATGTAACTCCATGTGAATTACAGAAGGAGGTCTTATTTATATATGTTACCGATTCATGTAACTCCATGTGAATTACAGAAGGAGGTCTTATTTATATATGTTACCGATTCATGTAACTCCATGTGAATTACAGAAGGAGGTCTTATTTATATATGTTACCGATTCATGTAACTCCATGTGAATTACAGAAGGAGGTCTTATTTAGATATGTTACCGATTCATGTAACTCCATGTGAATTACAGAAGGAGGTCTTATTTATATATGTTACCGATTCATGTAACTCCATGTGAATTACAGAAGGAGGTCTTATTTATATATGTTACCGATTCATGTAACTCCATGTGAATTACAGAAGGAGGTCTTATTTATATATGTTACCGATTCATGTAACTCCATGTGAATTACAGAAGGAGGTCTTATTTATATATGTTACCGATTCATGTAACTCCATGTGAATTACAGAAGGAGGTCTTATTTAGATATGTTACCGACTCATGTAACTCCACATGAATTGCAGAAGGAGGTCTTATTTAGATGTGTTACTGATTCATGTAACTCTATGTGAATTGCAGAAGGAGGTCTTATTTAGTTATGCTATTGATACATGTAACTCCACATGAATTGCAGAAGGAGGTCTTATTTAGATATGTTACTGATTCATGTAACTCCACATGAATTGCAGAAGGAGGTCTTATTTATATATTTTACCGATTCATGTAACTCCATGTGAATTACAGAAGGAGGTCTTATTTATATATGTTACCGATTCATGTAACTCCATGTGAATTACAGAAGGAGGTCTTATTTATATATGTTACCGATTCATGTAACTCCATGTGAATTACAGAAGGAGGTCTTATTTATATATGTTACCGATTCATGTAACTCCATGTGAATTACAGAAGGAGGTCTTATTTATATATGTTACCGATTCATGTAACTCCATGTGAATTACAGAAGGAGGTCTTATTTATATATGTTACCGATTCATGTAACTCCATGTGAATTACAGAAGGAGGTCTTATTTATATATGTTACCGATTCATGTAACTCCATGTGAATTACAGAAGGAGGTCTTATTTATATATGTTACCGATTCATGTAACTCCATGTGAATTACAGAAGGAGGTCTTATTTATATATGTTACCGATTCATGTAACTCCATGTGAATTACAGAAGGAGGTCTTATTTATATATGTTACCGATTCATGTAACTCCATGTGAATTACAGAAGGAGGTCTTATTTATATATGTTACCGATTCATGTAACTCCATGTGAATTACAGAAGGAGGTCTTATTTATATATGTTACCGATTCATGTAACTCCTTGTGAAGTAACGAAGGAGGTCTTATTTATATAGATTCATAGTTTCATAGTATAGTACTAGGCTATCTGCCCTGGGGCAATTGTAAGCCTAGCCATAGTGATGTGGCTTTTGCCACCCCATGAAGTGGTACAAAAATGTACAGAATAAATCTAGAATACTGTGCCTCTGTCTAGTAGTGACACAGTGAAGGTCCCCTTATATAATAGAATTAGTTTACTATGCCCCTGTCTAGCAGTGACACAGATGTGACCCCTGGGGTAAACTTACGATCTCCCATCCACTCATCAAGATTTCTCTTGAAGAGAGTCAGTGAGGGGCTCTGTCTAATATGAACTGGGATCCTGTTCCAAAGCATGGGAAGCCTCTGGGTTATGAATCTATCCCTCCAGCATGTCCTATTCATACTTGTGCCGAGGTTTAAGTCTTTAGCTCTCGTGGTCCTGATGGATTTGGATTTTTTGAGGTGGAGCATGTCCACCAGATCCTGATTGGACATGGCCTTGTACGTCAGGCAGAGATCACCTCTGAGCAGGTGGTACGCTACTGAATAGAGCTGAAGTTTCTTTAGTCTGGCAGAATAAGACATATGTTGGAGACCCTTGATCCTTTTGGTGAGGTACTTTTGTGGTCTCCCCAGCTGTTGGAAGTGCCGGGTGAGGTACATACCAAATGGGGCATTGTACTCAATCATGGGTCTGATGAGGGAGGAATATAGGGGTACAATGACATCCTTGGATCTGGATGTGAAGCCCTTCATGATGAGGTGTGCAAGGTAGAATGTTTTTCTAACCACTTTGGCAACGTGGGTGTCAAATGATAGGTCACTGTCTACTTGGGTCCCTAGGTCTCTGATTACTTTATCCGTACTCATTGGGTTGCTGTCTATGTGATAATTTGTGAGTACTTTGTTTTTTCCAAAAGGGATGACTATACATTTTTTGGCATTTAGTTTAAGGCCGTGACTATGGCACCAGTTGTCCGTTTCAGTGAGGCCTTTTTGTAGGATGTGTGTATCTGCTGGTGTATCGACTATGGCACCTAGTTTGCAGTCATCTGCAAACTTTGTCAGCCACAGCCCTCCCATGTTTGCTTTAACATCTGAGAAATAAATGCCGAACAAGAGGGGTCCCAGGACAGATCCCTGTGGGACACCACTTGTGACTGGCTTTGAGTCTGACATTGCTCCAGCAATTTTAACTTTATGGGTTCTGTCCTTTAGCCAGTTTGCAACCCATCTAGTGACATAAGGGTTTACTTTTAAGCTGTTTAGCTTATCTATGATGCCTGAGTGGGGTATTGTGTCGAAGGCCTTAGCCAAGTCCAGGTATGCTGTATGGACTGCTTTGCCCTCATCAATGGCTCTAGTGACTGTTTCAAAAAAGTCAACCAGGTTTAAAAGGCAGGATCTGCCCTTTACAAAGCCGAACTAGGTGGGGTCAAGCATTTGTAGGTCCCCTATGTCTCCGTTTATGAGTTCCATAATGATTCTTTCCATAGCTTTGCAGACCAGGCTAGTCAAGCTTATGGGGCGGTAGTTTCCAGGGTCTGTAGAGGCACCCCCCCTTGTGGAGTGGGACCACTGTTGCTGTACACCAGTGTTCAGGTACATATCCCGAAGTAAGGCTAAGGTTAAATAGCATTTTTATGTGTGGGTTTAGCTCCTCTTGGAGTTCACGTAACACGAACCTCGGGATACCGGCAGGTCCCATTGATGCTGTGTTTTTTGTTTTGATTTAGGGCAGTTCTCACTAGTACATCTGAGATGACAGGGAGATTACATTCAGCTGGGATAAGTATTTCTTCTTTTGGGGGTGAAGGAGGCGAGAAATTTGCACTGAACCTGTCAGCCAGAATGTTAGCAATATCTGTGGGTTCAGTGTATTTTTTGTTTTCGTGAACCAACTCTGAGCATATCTGAGGGTTTCCGCCCAGGTTTCTAACATAGCTGAAGAAGGCTTTGTGGTTATCTTTAGTGTCCTTAGCGATTTTTCTCTCAAAGTTTGCCTTGGATGTTTTTATGAGAGAACGTAGTTTTCTGCTAATGTTGATCAGAGATGTCTTCCCTTCATGGGATTTCGCTCTGATGTGCAGTAGCTTCCTTCTTTTGTTAAACAATTTGTTTATGGCTGAGGTCCACCAGACAGGACGCTTACATTTGGTGGATAGGGACTTGGATTTGTTTGGGATTGCATGATCCATGCATTCTTGGAGATGTCCATAGAAAGCATTTGTGAAGGATTCGGCATTGTGGGATGTGGTATCCACTGGCACAGTGGGCTTATAGGATACCATCTCAGTCTTAAAAAGAATGAAGTCTGCTTTTGAGAAGTTTTTCACTGTGGTCTTTTGTGCTGGGGGTGGAGGTCGGATATGTATATCCAGGGTGACTAGTTTGTGGTCAAATCTCACTAGTGAGGGGTATACTTCTGGTGTGGAACATTTTGTCCCCATGTTTGTGATGATCAGGTCTAGTATATTATCTCCCGTAGTGGGAGAGGTGACTAGTTGTTCTAGTGCATTTGAATTTATGAATTCCAGGAACCTTTGGGCTAGGGTATTAGAGCTAGAATAATGTACCCAATCTATGTTTGGGTAGTTGAAGTCTCCCAGTATGATGGTATTTTGTGATACATTCATATCCTCCAATGTCTTCAGGAAGGCTGAGTGGGGTTCTTGAGATTGGGAGGGTGGTCTGTAATATGCTACCAGTTGTATAGCAGTTTTGCCTATGGTTAGTTGCACCTGTATGGTCTCTGATGCTTCATGTGTTGCTACTAACCTGGAGGTGTGGGTGTCCTTTATGAATATGGACACTCCCCCTCCCTTTGTGGTTCGGCCCGGGTTTTGGGGCTGAAAATCATGGTACGAGGTATAGCCGGGTAGTGCTGGGGTGCTCTCAGGAGCCTTGAACCAGGTTTCAGTTACTGCACAGACGTCGATGTTCTCCATGCTGAGGAGTGCATTAAGTGCCTGCATCTTGAGATTTAGACTTCTGGCGTTGAGCAGCATTACCCTTAATTTTTTTTCCATTTTTGTTTTCTAAGGAGGTGGGTTTGTCTTTTGAGCCTTGCCTAAAAAAGGCACTATGGGGGTGGCAAGAGCCTTAGCCAATATCCCGGAAGCCCAGTGGTGACAGGTGTAAGCCATCCCTTGCGAAGCAGCGTGGCTTGTCCCAACATATCATCCCAGGCAGACAAACATTGGATCCCCTTAGAATGACACTAGTACTTGAGCCAATTGTTAAAGCTGATCATCTTGTCTTTGTATTGTGGTATCATTCTTGGTGAGGGCAAGATGCTGCTCAGGGTCAGGGTCATACCAGCCTGGGCTACATAATCGGAGAGCTCCTCTATGTCTCTTTTCATGTAGTCCAGGGAGGTACGTCTCAGGTCATTCACACCAGCATGGACAATGATGGAGTCATATTTGTACTTGCTTTGGAGTGATCTGAGTGCGTGTGTTATGTGGCGGATCCTAACTCCCGATAGATAGCTCACAGTCACCTTCTCCTTGTTCAGCCTGGTCAGTGGGACATCAGTGTGTCTGACTATGGAGTCACCTATTACTAGTGTATCAGGCAAGGTGCTTGGCCTTAAGGGCTGCGATTGGTCAACACACTGATTTATTGAAGTATGTGTTGCATGTGTTTTGTTTTGAGGTGGTGGATTTTTGGATGTCTGCTTTGGGAGCCTCTGTTGTTTTGGTAAGTTTTTTTATTAGAGCCTCCGAGTATGTCTTTGTGTTTTTATGTGTTTGGTTTGCAGTTGTGGTAGGTCTATGTGGGACTGGGATTGTTGTGTGTGTGGTTGCCATCTCCTCCTGTCTGGTCATGCCAGCCCTGAGTTGAGAGAGTTCAGCCTCCAGTTTGGCTAAATAGTTGCATCTCTCACATGTATTTGTGTTTGTTGGGAGGAGGAGAGGGTTGTCTGTGTACATGAGACAATTGTAGCATTGTCTCAAGATGCCCAGATTGACCAGCTGAACTGGAGACGACTCCAGTAATCTACCACTCGACATGCTAGAACAGTATAAGGGAGTGGTATACCTTTAAGGGAAGTGGGTATTCACAGGGGTGGTAAGTAGATGTACTGCTTTACTTAGTATGAGAGTGCTTACTTATTAGAGAAGTATTGAGAACAAGTGCTAGGCTTATAATACAGTGAGTAGTCTGGTTATACTAAGATTAGAGCTTCCTTAAGGGAAAACTTGAAGAACAGACTTGGCGGAGCCAGAAAAAGTTTAACCTTGTTTAACCGGTGCTGCGCTATGCGTACGACCGCGCAAAGCTGTACAAACGTGGATTTTAAACAGTGAACTACAAAAGAGCTGGAAATGGTCCCAAACAACCAATTACTACAGCTTCTTGTGCTGAGGTCACTTCCCCCAAGGACAGGTAGGCTGCTCAAGGCTCCCCACTCCCACTGGTGAGCAAAGAAACTTCCTTCTATCCAAGTAAGGTAATGGACAACACAGGAACTACACCACAGCCCAGAATACAGCAATGCCTGTAAACTGGTCTAAACTAGTCAAGGAAGGCGGGAAAACAAGGATTATTTTTTGTTTTTGTTTTTGGTAGAAACACACAGAAAATGCAGAAACAGTGATAAATTAGTTACACAGGCTAGCACACTTTAGTGGGCAGCCTCCACAGTTAAATTGAACAAACAAACAAGCAAACTTTCGATCAAATTTGACTAAAATGTAACTTTAAGTGCAGATTTTAAAATAATGCAGCAATCAGTTAAATAACAGTTCAGGCTAGTATAAGGTAAGCTACAGAAGCTATTTCAAGTGAAAAAAAAGCAAAGATACTTAAATCCAGAAGGTAGTCGCTTTTCTGAGTTCCCTGCTGCTAGGACCACTCTGTAAACCCACGTGGAGCTTGTCTGAGCAGTACAGCCAGAAACAAAACGCCCAGAGGTGGATTTTAAACAGTGAACTACAAAAGAGCTAGAAATGGTCCAAAACAACCAATTACTACAGCTTCTTGTGCTGAAGTCACTTCCTACAGGGTCAGGTAGGCTGCTCAAGGCTCCCCACTCCCACTGGTGAGCAAAGAAACTTCCTTCTATCCAAGTAAGGTAATGGACAACACAGGAACTACACCACAGCCCAGAATACAGCAATGCCTGTAAACTGGTCTAAACTAGTCGAGGAAGGCGGGAAAACAAGGATTATTTTTTTGTTTTTTTGGTAGAAACACACAGAAAATGCAGAGTTACTGATTCATGTAACTCCATGTGAATTACAGAAGGAGGTCTTATTTATATATGTTACCGATTCATGTAACTCTATGTGAATTACAGAAGGAGGTCTTATTTATATATGTTACCGATTCATGTAATTCCATGTGAATTACAGAAAAAGGTCTTATTTAGATATGTTACCGATTCATGTAACTCCATGTGAATTACAGAAAAAGGTCTTTTTATATATGCTACCGATTCATGTAAATCCATGCGAATTACAGAAGGAGGTCTTGTTTATATATGTTACCGATTCATGTAATTCCACGTGAATTACAGAAGGAGATCTTATTTATATATGTTACCAATTCATGTAACTCCATTTGAATTACACAAGGAGTTCTTATTTATATATGTTACCGATTTATCTAACTCCAAGTGGGGAGTTCTTATTTATATATGTTACCGATTCATGTAACTCCACGTGAATTACAGAAGGAGGTCTTATTTATATATTTTACCAATTCATGTAACTCCACATGAATTACAGAAGGAGGTCTTATTTATATATGTTACTGATTCATGTAACTCCACATGAATTACAGAAGAAAGTCTTATTTATATATGTTACCTGTGAATTACAGAAGGAGGTCTTATTTAGATATGCTACCGATACATGTAACTCCACATGAACTGCAGAAGGAGGTCTTATTTAGATATGTTACCGATTCAGGTAACTCCATGTGAATTGCAAGAGGAAGTCTTATTTAGATATGTTACCGATTCATGTCACTCCATGTGAATTGCAGAAGGAGGTCTTATTTATATATGTTGCCGATTCATGTAACTCCATGTGATTTGCAAGAGTCAGTTCTGGGACACTGGGGTGCTGCAAAGAACACTTTTAGCTAACATCAAAGACTGAAACGATACTAATTTCATGATTGTTAATCATACTTTGACTTTGGAATGCGGTCCATTCCCATCATGGGTTTAGAAACCAAATGACTTGGATAAATTAAACTCTGAAATGTTATAACACATTTTGTGAAGGTATTTGATAAGAGGTTGTTTTAGCTCAGAAATGACTCTTCTAATGGATTTGTGTCTTAGTAAGTGTATGAATAATTAAGATATCTGAACCTTTTATTTGGGTTTTTATCAAGAACCTTTGAGGTACTTACTCAACTTTAGCACTTTCATATCTGGCAAAAAGAAATATGCTGATCATTTATGATTTCCTTATATACAGAAAATATCTAAAGCATTAGCCATAGTAGGCAATGTCCATTTACAGAGGGGGCTATGGGGCAAGCTCCTAGAGATGTTCAAATGAAAGAAGCTGTATAATGATAAATCAAGAGATCTATCTCTTCCTGTTATGCCAAAGAATGTGCATAAGCATAAGTCATGGTTAACAGGCTGAATGCATGCAAGAAGAAGGAAGCAAGCATTTGTCAGCCATTGGGAAATGTACGGAAGTATTAAGAAAAAAGTAAATTGCAGGACTAATGCATATAATAAGAAAAGGCAGTTATAAGGCACTGAAAATACTCAGAAAAAAATGCAATATAGTGACAGCATTCAGTGTAGCAGAAATTATAATGTACCCAGTCCACTGGACAGTGTAGAGGTGCTACCTTTACTATAGTCATTTAATTAAAACACAGAACAGTGACGCCCCACTCACCAGGCTGAACAAGGAGAAGGTTACTGTTAGCTGCCTGTTGGGTGCCAGGATCTGCCACATAACACAAGCACTCAGGTCACTCCAGAACAAGTACAAATATGACTCTGTCATTATCCATGTTGGTGTGAATGACCTGAGCCGTAACTCCCTGGACTAGATAAAAAGAGACATGGAGGAGCTCTCTGATCATGTAGCCCAGGTCGGTATGACCCTGACCCTAAGTAGCATCCTGCCCTCACCAAGAATGATACCATGGTATAGAGAAAAAATTATCAATTTCAACAATTGGCTAAGCATCTGGGGTCATTCAAAGGGGATCCAGTGTCTGTCAGCCTGGGATGACATGCTCGACAAGCCATGCTGCTTCGCTAGAGATGGCTTGCACCTGTCACCTTTAGGCTTTCAAATACTGGCCAAGGCTCTTGCCATCCCCATAGTGCCTTTTTTAGGCATGGCTCAAAAAGACAAACCCACCACTGTAAATAGCACAAGTAACAAAAAATTTAGGGGAGAACTACTCAAGTACAAACTCCCTTGCCCAACATTTCCTAGAATTTATGAAGTCAAATGCCCTGGATCAACTGGTCAACACCCCCACTAGAGGTGACAACATATTGGACTTGGTCATCACCAAAATGGGCGACCGGTGTTCCACACCGGAGGTCAACCCCTCGCTGGTTAGATCTGACCATAAACTAATCACTCTGAATATCCACATTCCGCCACCACCCCCGGTCAAATAAACCACCATGAAAAACTTTTCAAAAGCAAACTTCACGTTTCTTAAGACCGAGGTCGGAAGTTTCAAAGCCACCATGCTAAAGGATAATGCTGTCCAAGCTGCAAAATCCTTTACTAATGCAATCTACGGGCACCTACAAGAATGCATAGATCGTGCTATTCCAAACAAAAACAAGACTCACTCCTCCAAGAAAAGGAGACCAGTCTGGTGGACCCCTGCCATAAACAAGCTATACAATAGAAGGAGGAAACTAGCACAGAAAAGAGTAAAATCCCAAGAAGGGAAGACATCCCTGATCAGTATCAGCAAGAAACTACATTCCCTCATAAAATCATCCAAGGTTAGCTTCGAAAGAAAAATTGTCATGAACTCCAAAGATAACCACAAGGCATTCTTTAGCTATGTCAAGAATCTAAGTGGCAATTCTCAGATCCCCTTGGAGTTAGTGCAGAATGGCACAAAATACACTGAACCGACTGATATAGTCAACATCCTAGCAAACAGGTTCAGTGCAAACTCCACCCCTCTCTCACTCCCAAAAGGGCCCATAACTATACCAGAGGAATGTAGTGCCCATGAAATCACAGACACTCAGGTTAAAACAGCCCTCTCCAAAGCCAAAAACACAGCATCAATGGGACCGGACGGTGTCCCAGGCTGCGTCTTACACAAGCTCAAAGATGAACTAACCCCTCACCTAAACACACTGTTTAAACTCAGCCTCTCCACAGGATACATGCCCACAGAGTGGCACACAGCAATGGTTATTCTGCTCCACAAAGATGGAGTCACAACGGACCCCAGGAACTATCGCCCTATAAGCCTTACTAGCTTGGTCTGCAAAGCTATGGAATGCATCATCATGGATCTCATTAACAGAGACATTGGAAACCTCCAAACACTGAACCCTACCCAGTTCGGCTTTGTTAAGGGCAGATCATGCCTCCTAAACCTGGTGGACTTCTTTGAGACAGTTACCAAGGATATAGACGAGGGAAAGGTGGTCCATAAAGCCTACCTAGACCTTGCAAAGGTAAACAACATAAACCCCTATGTCATAAGATGGGCTGCCAACTGGCTCATGGACAGAACCCACATGGTAAGAGTTGTGGGAGCTAGGTCTGACTCTAAACTGGTTACAAGTGGCATTCCCCAGGGCTCAGTCCTAGGACCCCTCCTGTTCGGCATATACTTCGCAGAGGTACAGGCAAGCACAGGAGGACTATGGCTGACCAAGTTCACAGACGACTGCAAACTAGGGGCTATAATTGACTCTCTGGCTGACACAGACATTCTCCAAAAGGGTCTCACTGAGACAGACACCTGGTGTCAAAACCATGGCCTCAAGTTAAATGCCAAAAAGTGCATAGTCATCCCCTTTGTAAAAAACAAAGTACCCACAAACTACCACATAGGTGGTAGCCCCCTAAATACGGAAGGCGTAATAAGGAATCTGGGGACCCAAGTAGATAGTATCCTCTTCTTTGATAATCAAATTGCCAAAGTGGTTAGAAAATCCTTCTATGTGGCCCACCTAATCACAAAAGGGTTTGTTTCCAGATCGAATGAGGTCATTGGGCCCCTCCACGCATCACTCAGCAGACCCATCATAGAGTACAATGACCCATTTGGGATGTACTTTACAAGACACTTGCAACAACTGGAAAGACCACAGAAATACCTCACCAAGAGGATCACTGGCCTCAAGCAGATGCCCTATGCAGCTCGACTGAAGAAACTCCAGCTGTACTCAGTTGCATACCGCCTGCTCAGAGGTGATCTCTGCCTGACATACAAGGCCATGTCCAACCCAGAATTGAGGGACATGCTCCACCTAAAGAAAACCATATCCCCTCGAGCCACACGCTCCAGGGATCTAAACCTCACCACAACAATAAATAGGATGTGCTGAAGAGATAAATTCCTGTCCCAGAGACTTCCTATGCTCTGGAACAAGATTCCAATCTACATTAGGCAGAGCTTCTCGCTAACCCTCCAAGAGAAACTTTGATGAGTTGATGGAAAACAGAAAGTTTACCCTAGGGATCACTTCAATGGCTCTGCTGGACAGAGGCACAGAGAACTAATCAAAGGGGGCGGTGAAAGCCAACACATTCTGGCTAGGCTTATAAATGCCTTCAGGCAGATAGCCTAATACCTACCTATGAACCTATGAACACATACTATGCAGGTTATTTTGGGTCATGACTTTTCTTAAGAAGATATTTAAATGTTTGAATGTTGCCTGTCTTAAGTTACTTCCACTTATCTGGTAGGTAAGTTGGTGCCTTTAACCACAGATTGAACCACAATTTACAGATACGAGAAAGGTTTTGCATGGATAGTCAGAGCCTTCTGATAGATTTATTCCTTGTAAGTTATTGTTAGGCTCAGCTTTGTGTCATTTGTGACTGACTCTCTGTTGTGTCATCACAGATGTGTGATTTATTCTTTTTTTAGACTTCAGAATTGCAGTCTTTAAGAATCCACTTTTCTTCAAGATACAATGACCTCGGAGGAGTTGTTATACTTGAGCAAGAGGCGTGGAGAACACAGGGGGAGCAGAATGCACAAATACTACACTGAAAAGCACAGAGGATAAGTTTGACAGTCACTGTTTCGCTGCTACTTCAATATTTAATGGTCACACATCTGAGGACTGATCACTACTAATGTGTCACATTTTAGTCAAGGAGATCACATAAGCATGTTGGTTACTCAGGAATTTATTATACAGCACTTTAAATGTAAACAAATGTGTTGAACTTGTAGGAACTTGTTCTTAAAGGCTAACCAGCTGATATATGATATAGCAAGTCATTGATGGGCTGATTAAAGTGGAATCTTTATCAGCTGTGTTGTAAGCTTCCTTGAGTTAGCAGCAGTGCTTTTGGATTGATTTTATATTACTACAATACAGTAAACTAGTGTTGGAAGTGGTGAGGAATATAACAAGCGTTATTTTGTTTGTGGTATAAGAAACTGCTATTGTCTGTATAAGGTACTCAATTTACAGTGAATGTCTTTAATTACTATAAAAATGTTAAGAAAGGTGAAATCACAGGGCCAATGCTGAATGAAAACTAACAAACAAATTTAATCCAGAAATATTGTCCTTGTGAATCTTGACTCTTCAGTTGGGTCATGGTTTCCCATGATATTACGCTGCCCCAGTCTTACTAAGTTAAGTTAATTGATGTATTTTGTCAACAAAATGATCTTGCATTTTTAATATCCACATTACCAAACTCCCTTCTTAGTCTGACTTCACATCTATAATTTAAAATTCCAATGAAATCATACATCTCAGCAAAACCGTCCTGCTCCTGTACCCACCTCATTACTAAGTCGACTCATTATGCAATAAATCAAGTATCATAAAATCCTCATATTCTCTTGAGAGTATAACAATTTGAATAAACTATGCATATGCCTCACCTGCCATGATTGTCCTAACATTTCTATGTGATTTTATACATAAACTGTAAAATAATTTAAATAAAGCATTCTATAGCTATTGTCAAGAATCTAGATGGCAACACCCAGATCTGCTCTGAGTTACAGCACAAAGGTACGAAAATTACAGAACCAACTGATATTGCCAACATCCTGGCAGATAGGCTCAGTGCTAACTTTACCCCCCCTCTCACCCCCTAAAGGGCCCATATCTATACAGGAGAATGCAGAGTCCCTGTAATCACAGCCACGCAGGTAAAAGCTGCACTCTCTAAAGCCAAAAACACAGCATCCATGGGACTGGACAACATCCCAGGATGCATTTTACATGAACTTCAGAACGAACTGGCTCCCCACTTAAGCACCATGTTCAATAATAGCCTCGTATCAGGCTTTGTGCCCACTGAATGGCGCACAGCAACCATTATCCCACTCCACAAAGGGGGAGCCACCACTGATCCCGGGAACTATCGACCTATTAGTCTGACGAGCCTGGTCTGCAAGGCCATGGAACGTATCATCATGGAATTCATAAACAAAGACATTGGTAACCTCCAAACTCTGGATCCCACCCAGTTCGGGTTTGTGAAAGGCAGATCATGCCTCCTGAACCCGATTAACTTCTTTGAGACAGTCACCAAAGCCTTAGATGAGGGTAAGGTGGTTCACACAGCCTATCTTGACCTTGCCAAGGCTTTCAACACCATCCCCCATTCTGGAATTATAGCTAAACTCACTAAACTAGGTATAAATCCCTATGTCACAAGATGGGTTGCCAACTGGCTCACTGACAGAACCCACACTGTAAAAGTTGCAGACTCCAAATCTGACCTCAAAGCAGTGACAAGTGGAGTACCACAGGGTTCCATCCTAGGACCTCTCCTGTTTGGTATCTACTTCTCTGAAGTAAAGGCTAACACAGAAGGCCTCTGGCTAATGAAGTTCACAGATGACTGCACATCCTACAGAAGGGCCTCACTGAGACAGATGCCTGGTGTCAGAGCCATGGCCTCAAGCTCAATGCCAAAAAGTGCAGTGTCATCCCCTTTGGTAAAAACTCTGTACCCATGAACTACCACATAGGCAGCAATCTACTTAACACCGAATGCGTGATAAGTGACCTTGAGACCCAGGTGGATAGTAGTCTCTCCATTGATAGTCACATCACCACAGTAATCAGGAAGTCCTTCTACATGGCACACCTCATCATAAAAGGGTTCTCATCCAGGAAAAAAGAGGTCATTGTTCCCCTCTACTCGACACTCATTAGACCCATTATAGATTACAATGCCCCTTTTGGAATGTACCTCACAAGACATCTGCAGCAGCTGGAAAGGCCACAGAAGTACCTCACAGAGGATTACTGGCCTCAAACAAATGCCCTACACTGACCGCCTCAAAAATCTCCAGCTTTACTCCATAGCATATCACCTACTCCGAGGTGATCTCTGCCTAACATATAAAGCTATGTCAAACCCAGAGGTGTTGTACATGCTACACCTAAAGAAATCCCAATCCCTCCGAGCTACACGCTGTAGGGACCTAAACCTTGTCACCACAATAAACAGGACATGCTGGAGGGATAGATTCCTGTCCCAGAGACTTCCTATACTCTGGAACAAGTTACCTATCTATGTCAAGCAAAGTTCTTCATTAGCACTCTTCAAGAAAAATCTTGATGAGTGGATGGGAAATAGGAAATACATCCCAGGGATCACTTCTGTGTCTCTGCTGGACAGTGGCACAGGAAAATAACTTTCTTGGGTGGCGTAAGCTATGGAACCTTGCTGGCTAGGCTTACATAAGCTCTTGGGTTGATAGCCTAGTACCTACCTATGAACCTATAATGCTGAATGTTCCTTAGATATGTGACTTTAGCATGCCATTAATATTGTACAGTGTACTTAACATGGGGGTCCACTAGTAAGCTCTATCTAACTCAGTGTTATGTAGTATATTTTTATCAACTCATGCTAATTGCATGTGAGAAAGTGTATAGTGTGGAGCTGTTCTCCTTAAACCTCTGTCAGACAGGGGTTTTGCCCATTCAGATTTTCCTTAAAATCAAAGGCAAATAAAAATAAAATAAATAACAATAAATTAGTCATTAAGAAAGCAATTGTGTGAGAGATTAAGTTTGAAGCCGAGTTAAACCTTGCATATGTGTGAATTTTTTTTCATCTCACTTTCAATAAGAAACAGCTTGTTATCTAAGAGCCATAAGAAGCTGAGTTAAAACATGTTTGCTGCAAATCTGTGAAGAGTTTTTCTTGCAAGTCTGCACAGGGTGAGTGCAGTCATCTTGTCACCTTCATACTGTGTTAACTCAGTGTTTTCGGCATGCAATGCATTGCATGGGCAGACAGAGAAAATACTCCAAGGTGAAGTTGGTAGAGATTTGGCTGGGCATTTTGCAATAACAATGTTTATATTTATGAACAGCTGGAGAACCATTTTAGTGTCATGACATAATAGCTATTGCCTTCTTCTTGACAGGATGAGAAGGTTTACAGAAGCCTAAGATGATGGATACAATAGAAGGACTTCTGTCCACGTTGCTGGTAATAGGGTCTACCAGCTTTATAATTGCTGTACAGCTGTATGTGACCAATGAACTGGTCAGACGCCATGTCGGGTGGATATTAGTTAGCTTGTTGTCCTGTACGAGTGCAGTGTTGGGTGAACTGGCTGTTTACTATTTTTTTGTCAGTTAAGCAAGAATATAGTATACAGAGGGTAGAATAATTTCTGACTGGGGGGCTTGTCTTTTGAATAACGGGATGATTTATGTTTCTGCTTATAATCATCTAAGATTTACATTATAGTCAGTTCACAGCCGTAGATTGTATATGATAAACTGCTGATTCTACAAGTTGTGTGATTAATTACTGATGATTGTAGTATGTAGAAGAAGCTTTATTTTATCAGTCTCTAACAATCTACTGAACTACTGTGTAAAATTCTAGAAGGATGCCAAATAACTGAACTCCAGGGGTCTGAATGTTACTGCATTCATTTCACTGTCCTCTCATCAGCAGATTGTTGGTATTTCCAGTTTCCTAAAACAAATATAATACCTCAGCTACTTATGAGTCCGGATAATACTTCAAAGTTTGAGGCTATACTCTGCAGCTTCCAATTCAAGTCTGTTAGCTAGTTACCAGTCAGAAAAGCTGTGTCCAACCCCTAACACTCAGTTTTGGTGATCTTCTATCTAAGAATCTCCACTTTACCTCACACTGTATTATTAGCCAGTAAAATGACTGATGATCGCACACCTTAAAAAATGAGCAATAGTTTTATTACAGAAATTTGTGTTGTGCTGCTGTTTACATACAGACAAGGAAAGCCTTTCGGGACCACAGTCCTGTTGCTGTCCTGTGCCACCCTATAAAGGTATCACAAAGTGATGATTCAGTAGATAAACAGTTGCAGTACACCAGTCCTGTTCTAATGAGCCCAACATGGCTTCCATCCAGGCCACAGACTGGACTAAATCATAATGTCTCACAGGCTGTCTATATGCACAGCTTGATTATAAAGAAACTGTTTTAGCTTTATGCTTAAACCTTTCAAAAGCATTTCACAGCAAGCTCTGCAACACTTTCAGTATTATGCTTTCTGAAAGGGACATAAAACACTGACCAAAACTGGTTCCAAGGCTACATCTAGGAGATAACACAAAGTGCAATATAATACAGTCCTAAATGTACTGCTGAGAAAGTCTGTGTAGGAGCATCTATCTCATGGGTATATTATGACTCATTTTTTTCTCATGTTGAGTGTAAACTCCCATTGTGATTTTTGTAATGGTACCAGTGTTGTTGAATTCACTTATAATTCTCTTCTGTTCGGCTTTGTTCTGTTTCGCTTTATTCTGTTCTGTGGCACTTCTCTTTCATTTATTCACAAAAAAAGACAAAAGAGAATTTGCTCACGTTGGACCTATCTTTCCAATTCTGTGACCATCCCAAGTTCAATAAAGATAAAAAAAAACATAATTCCACATAATAAAGCTCTCAGCCATCTGGATATAGTGTTTTGTTGATAGGCACTGCATTTGTGAATATTTAAAATATCTCATAACTTAGCGCTATTCTTGATTAGGCCTTGTGATGCACACTGATGCAATAAATCATCTCAATAGCTTCTGTGTTCAGAGTAAGACATTCTTGCATCCTAAACCAGAACCAGCATCATACAGTCTAACCAAATGCAAAAATGATTAAATGACACTGTCCTTATCACTAACAATGGTTCATGGGTAGTTACTAGGGGTCTATATTGAAAGACAGAAGAGGCGTTTCATCGAACACATAAAGAGCAAATGCTCAGAACAGCAATTTCTTTGCCTGGGAAAGAAACTGCTAGCACAAACACACACAGACTTTTAAACATAACAACGTGGGGGCTCACACCCCCCAATGTGGGGGGCTGTGCCCCCCCACCTCCTAACTAAATATACCAGCTCCAAGATTGCACTACAGTGAGGAAAGGGGAAAACACATGGGGATGGCCAAGTGATTTCTTTCCCAAGGAAAGAAATCGCTGTTTTGAGCCTTCGCTCTTTATGTGTCAACCAAGAGATGTTCGATGAAACACCTCTTTGGTCTTTTAATATAAACCCAGTTACTAGGCATGCAACCCAAGAGATTATGGGGCCTAGCCCAGCTAACCAATTGCCAAAAAGAACTGTCTGGTTAAGTAAACTGTCCAAAGTCACACGGTAAGCAAAATAAGGTGGAGAGATTCAAACCATATACCCATGGCACAGGAAGCAATCCCCACACATAAACATTACCGAAGTCTGACTACTTTACATGTACTGCAATCCAATAATCATGAAAAAAGCCACACTACTGTCACAATGACATGTAAACACACAGTCCATGTGGGACTTGAACCCACAGCCTTCATCAGATGCAAACTGAAAGACAGTGCTTTTACATGTTGAGCTACAGCAGCACCTTGACTTGGATGGGGTGGCGGGGTATATAACAGAACAGCAAGGTGTCTCAGGAGACTATTAAGAGCTACAATGAGCATGTAACTTGCATTGTAGGTCAAACACGCATCAATCCAATGCACACGTTGCAATCAGCATTGTGTTATTCTTTTTCTTCTTGTTTTGATATACATGACAGCTTAAAAGGTCCATGAATTTTATTTGTTGATGTCTATTCCCCATTTTCCACTTAACATTTAAACAGGCCTGCTTTGTTTCACTGCCGTTTTGCTTCTTCAGTACATGTATTTTTTGGGAGGTGTACTTTTACTCACACACATCATTGTTTTCAGAAGCTGTGGGCATTCACTGCTTACATCACCTAAAGGTCTTGCTGAGCTTTAGATCCTCAGAGCCTTTCAAAGTTTTGAGTGAAGGCGGTGTCTGTTTTTTTTATTTATTTTACTCCTAGATGGCTGCAGGGTGCATCTTGTGATTTGTGAGTGCCTGTTCTCTTCCCCAATGCTTTGTAGCTAAATTTTGTAACAAAATAATCAAGGCAGCTAATCACATACAGCATCTTGCAATCACAGCACCAAATGAAGCTATGAGCAGCTACCATAGTGCATTTTGAGTAAAGTTGTGTGGGATTCATTAATATATAATGTATTATATTGTATTTGCTTAACAGCAGAAAAACATCTGGTCTAGTCTGCTTTTAGTGCATTTAGCATTCATCCAGCTGTTCATCACTGCATCCCATGTTGCCCTTTGTCCACCTGCCCCTTGCCCTTTGCCGCTGCAGATTCCTTCTCTCCTATCCATTTAGATTTAGATTTTTTTTTTGTGAGTGAAAAGCCCACTATGTGAAAAAGTGCTTATTGGGAGTAGTTAATCCCTGCAATCTGCACCATATGTTCTCTCCTTCCCCAAATGTCCTTCTTGTTTAGAATGACCTTTTGACATCCCTGATAAGAAGTTGTACACCAAATCATGTCCCCGCACCCCTTCTTGTCTCATGTGAGAAGCGTTTTATATCCAAAAAGTATTTTGCCTTTTCCTTCTTCTCCATTCCACAGACCTTTCTGGAACCTTCAAATTCCACCCAGAAGCCTGAGGTTCTTTTCTCTGTATGGCCTCTGGAAGTACACACAGTACTGAAGGTGTGGTCTGACCCAGGTCCTATATGAGCATTGCCACCTTACTTCTGGACACTTTTCCCCCTGACTATGTACTTCATCTCTTTTTGCTACTGCCTGCTTCCTACTTTGTTGTCACCAGTTCCATTTCCCCCAGGTGATACCTCACACTAGGACTGTGTGTTCTGCGTTCAGTACTTTACATTTGCTTGCATTGAACCTTAACTGCCACCCTTTCTGCTCACTTGCCCAACCTTTCCAAATCATTTGCTGGATACTTTCCCATTTTCTATTTCTGTACTTGTCTTTGTATCATCAGGAAAATGGTTGATCCTGGCATCCTCCTATGCTTTTATTAAAGGCAATCATCTTCTGTTTGTATCGTGGCATCATCCTTGGTGAAGGTAGACTGCTGCTACTGCTAGGCACATACCAGCCTTTGACAGATAGTCTGAGAGCTCCATAATGCCTCCCTTCATATATTCTACAGAGGTACATTTCAGGTCATTTACACCTACGTGGATTATGACTAAATCATACTGCTGCCTGTGGTTTAATAACTTGAGTGCATGCATAACTTTGTGGATCCTGGCCCCTGATAGGCAAATGAATATTATTTTTTCCTTGTTCAACCTGGTAAGAGGGACATCGGTATGTTGTACAGTGGAATTCTCTGTTACTGCAGTCCTGAGTCATGTGCCTCCAAAATAAATACAACTCTGACCCAATAAACCACCGACTGTGGTTAACAAAACAGGCAATAAAGCAAAGCACATTTTCTTTATTCGTTTCTAGTGCTTCGGTGTTCCCACCTTCAAGGAGTATCGAACAATAAAAGATACAAAGTACATACTCTTATATATCACACTCAGTTAATAACACACACCCACTAATTACATAATGGGTCTTCATTTAAAGCAAACATTTCCAGTTTAACTCATTATTTAAACCAGTAGGTGTCAAAGTTTTATATTTCAGAATAAAAATGCTTTCTTTATATAATAACTTTTGTTTCAATACATTTTCATCATTACCTAAACATTTCACAGTCCCTAAAATAGTACCTTGTAACAAAGTTGTATCACTATTATGAAACATTATAAAATGTGAGGCAATTATTTTATCTTCCCTCACATTTTTAACATCCCTTATGTGTTCCATGAATCTGATATGAAATTCCTGTTTTGTTTCCCCTATATAATAAAGTGCACATGGACATTTTAGTGCATACATCACCCCTATACTTCTGCATGTGTAGATGTCTCTAGTTTCAAACTTAACCCCATTTATACTACTAAAAGTAGTAACAATATTCGCACAAACACTGTACATGTTGCAACATAATGTGCCTCTATTTAAAAGTGTTGTTGGTATATCCATTTTTGGCATACAGAACTTTCCATGTACTATCATATCCTTCAAACTTCTTCCCCTCTTATAGGAGAAGAACGGTTTCTCAGTTAGAATATTCACCAAAAACCTATCTTCCGTTAGATATTTCCAATAATATTCTATTAAAGTTTTCACCTCCTCACTTTTGATATTATAAACAGACACATAATAAATTGCATTTCCTTTTTCCTTATTTCATTTACTGTGTCCTCTCATTTGATGTATATTCCTTTCCCTATATCCATTTACATTTCTACCTATACCTACCTCATCCCATATTCTAGTTTGAGCTTGTTTCAAAATAACCGTATCGTAACCCCTTTGTGAAAACATATGATTTTTCTGTTCCATCTCTTTTACCAACACACTCTTCTCACTACATAATCTTGAAACACGTACTAGCTCCCCATAGGGTAAAGCTTTCAGAACATGGGGGGGGATGACAACTCATGGCATGTAAATATTGATTACCGTCAACAAATTTCCTATGGATATTAGATGAAATATTTCCATTCTCCATACCTTCTAAAATAAGATCTAAATACACCACCCTATTCCCCTTCTGAAGTCCATCAAATGCTAGGCCATAGGGATTCCTGTGCATGTCCAATATAAATTCATCCACCTCTTCCTTACCCCATTCACATACAAATATTAAATCATCAATAAAACGAAAATAAAAATCAACATATTTTTTCTTAAAATTCAAATTAAATAGAAACCTTCTTTCAAAAAAAGACATAAAAAGGTTTGCATACATGGGGGCAAACGCTGTCCCCATTACAGTACCCTATTTCTGTCTATACAGTATGTCATCAAAATAAAAAATAGTTGTTTTTCAAACAAAAATCTACCATATTTGTTACAAAACAAGAAAAGGGGCTATCTCCTAAAAAAGAACCTTATTGACTCTAGACCATCTTTATGTTGGATAGAGGTGTATAAACTTTTAACTTCGCTTGCCAAAAATATTTGTTCTTATTCCACACTAATGGGGAAATTTTACGTAAAAAATCAGAACTATCCTGTATGTAAACCTGGGATTTAAGAACATAAGTTAATAATATTTCGTGTAACACTAAACCGATGTTATGTAAAAAATAATTGCAAGCAGAGATAACAGGTCTTCCCGGAGGTTTAACCAAACTTTTATGTACTTTAGGTAGACAGAAGAAAACAGCTATTTCACTTTTCTGGTTAATTAACCTATCTCTAATATCTTTTTCAGTAAAATAGCCCAACCTTACACTTCTGTCCAACAATTTTTCAAATTCAACTACTGCTTGTTCATATTTATTTTTATTCCACTTTTCATATACCTCAGTATTTCCCAAATGTTTCATACACGTTATAGTATTGTAATGTGTTCATAATAACTATCTTATTCCCTTTATCTGAGGGTTTTATTATGATATCCTTTCGTCGCTCAGTACTTTCAAAGCTTGCCATTCTTTCAAAGTTAAATTATAAGACACCTCACGTTTATTCACTAGTATATCATCGCAAATATCTTCACATCCAAACCCTATCATGGAACCAAATGTGCAATACGCTGGTTAACAAAAGGAGGCATAAATGTATTAAATGTTGGTATAGAAAGGTCGATCTTACAATAAGCATTAGAAGACATGCTTTCATCATTTACATCTACATGTATTTCCCCGGTATCTTCATAACAGGAAAAAAACTATCGTCAGATTCATTGGCTAAAGAAGAATTAAATTCTACATTTTCTTTCCTAAAATCTTTAGAAAAATAATATTTTAAATGCACTTTTCTTAAAAATCTAAATACCTCTTGCTTCACTATGTGTCCTCGAGGTAACATAGTCAGTACAAACTTCATCCGTAAATTCAGCACAGAAAACTGTTCCTGCGTTAAATTACATTGAGACAAATTTAATACTAAACTCAGTTCAGTGCATACCTTATCTCCTGAACCTTTTGTTATAATGTTGTCCATTTTTTTGTCCTTGTTGAAAATCCGCCTGGTAACATCTTTCTGAGTTACCGGCATGTGTCCCAAAGGTCCTATTTCATTTCTGCCCCTGCCGTCGCTGTTGCTGATTATGTTGTTGTCCTCCCTGGTTTCGAAAAGTTTGTACATGTTCTTCCGACCATTGCGGTTGCAGCAACTCAGGAAATTCTCCGCTCGTATCAAATCCAAACTGGCTTTCTTCTCCAGAAGGCAAGAAAGAGGAAGAAGCTGCACTTTTAAACCTCACATGCTGATGTCTTCGATTTCCAGCCCTCCAATTGGTAGAATACAAGAAGGCAAGTCCTGCCATGTATTCATTAATATCTCTCGTTAACTTTGACTTTTTCTGATCAATAAGCTCAGCTTCCAATGAGAGTAATTTCTCATTAGTCCTTTCTAAAAAAGCATTGATATTAGCAAAGTTAATGGAATTACTGATTGTCTGTGATAACACCGCCAGTTCCTGTTTCAACTTTTTATGTTTCAGTCAATCTCTCTCTCTAACAAAATATGTAACCATTCAATTACATATCAATGTCTTCAGACTTGAACCAGTGTTCCTTAAATTGTTTATCTACAGAGCAATTTAAATCAAAAGAGGTACTTGGATTTTTCACAAATCTAAGTCCCTTCTGTGTGATGTCAAGATCAATATACCTTTGTAATCCCAAAATGTTGAAATAGGTTTTTGTTTCCTTTTCCAGGAACTTCTCATACTTATTGCATAATTCTCTCATATCGGAGTCATGTGCCTTATAAGCATGGTAGTTAGGGATCCACAGGGTGTGGTTGTCTGTGCAGTATAAGGTGATGTTACAGTTGAGTGCTAAAGTTTGCTGAGGATAATGTTTGCAGACAAAATGTCTGGGAAGTCTTTGGTGTCTGGGAAGATTGCATTTATGTGCCTCAGCATAAATATATCTCTTTGTGGGTGCATATTATGTGTAGTGGGTGTAACGCGCATGCTTCTGACAATCACATTTTTATTTTGAGTGCTTGTATGCAAACGTTTTGCCTCCACAGACGTTGGGTTTATACATCTCTTGCATACTGTGCTTGTTTTACTGAGGATTCAGTGGCTGTCAGTGAGCACTGGACATTTGTCACATGGTCTCAGGACACCCATATATACTCAACTGGCTTTGGAGAAATTGGGGAAGTGCGTGTCCATGATGTTGGGTCCTTCATCGGTTGAGCTACAAGGTGTGTTGCACAAGGACTCAGTAGTGGCCTGACTAAAGGTGCTTTGGGGGACAGAGACCAGCCTTGTCACTTCAAGGGTCACTGCTCCACACTGTGCAAACCAGCTGCTCTGTACTACCACAGTGCTCCTCACTGTGCAAACCAGCTGCTCTCTACTACCACAGTGCTCCTCACTGTGCAAACCAGCTGCTCTGTGCTACCACAGTGCTCCTCGGTGTGCAAACCAGCTGCTCTGTGCTACCCCAGTGCTCCTCAATGTGCAAACCATCTGCTCTCTGCTATTCCAGTGCTCCTCACTGTGCAAACCATCTGCTCTGTGCTACCCCAGTACTCCTCACTGTGCAAACCGTCTGCTCTTTGCTACTCCAATGCTCCTCACTGTGCAAACCATCTGCTCTGTGCAACCCCAGTGTTCCTCACTGTGCAAACCATCTGCTCTCTGCTACTCCAGTGCTCCTCACTGTGCAAACCAGCTGCTCTCTGCTACCCCAGTGCTCCTCAGTGTGCAAACCATCTGCTCTCTGCTACTCCAGTGTTCCTCACTGTGCAAACCAGCTACTCTGTGCTACCCCAGTGCTCCTCACTGTGCAAACCAGCTGCTCTGAGCTACCCCAGTACTCCTCCCTGTGTAAACCAACTGCGCTCTGCTACTCCAGTGCTCCTCAATGTGCAAACCAGCTGCTCTGTGCTACCCCAGTGCTCCTCAATGTGCAGACCTCTGCTCTGTGCTGCCCCAGTGCTCTTCACTGTGCAAACCAGCTTCTCTGTGCTACCCCAGTGCTCCTCAGTGTACAAACCATCTGCTCTCTGCTACTCCAGTGTTCTTCAATGTGCAAACCAGCTGCTCTGTGCTACCCCAGTGCACCTCAGTGTGCAAACCATCTGCTCTCTGCTACTCCAGTGTTCTTCAATGTGCAAACCAGCTGCTCTGTGCTTCCAAAGTGCTCCTCATTGTGCAAACCATCTGCTCTCTGCTGCTTCAGTGCTCTTCCCTGTGCAAACCATCTGCTCTGTGCTACCCCAGTGCTCCTCACTGTGCAAACCATCTGCTCTATGCTACTCCAGTGCTCCTCACTGTGCAAACCATCTGCTCTGTGCTACCCCAGTGTTCATTACTGTGCAAATCATCTACTCTCTGCTACTCCAGTGCTCCTCACTGTGCAAACCATCTGCTCTGTGCTACCCCAGTGCTCCTCACTGTGCAAACCATCTGCTCTCTGCAACTCCAGTGTTCTTCAATGTGCAAACCAGCTGCTCTGTGCTATCCCAGTGTTTCTCAATGTGCAAACCATCTGCTCTGTGCTACCCCAGTGCTCCTCACTGTGCAAACCAGCTGCTCTGTGCTACCCCAGTGCTCCGCACTGTGCAAACCAGCTGCTCTGTGCCACCCAGTGGTCCTCACTGTGCAAACCACCAGCTCTGTACTACCACAGTGTTTCTCACTGTGCAAACCATCTGCTGTGCTCCTCAGTGTGCAAACCATCTGCTCTCTGCTACTCCAGTGTTCCTCCCTGTGTAAACCAGCTACTCTGTGCTACCCCAGTGCTCCTCAATGTGCAAACCAGCTGCTCTGTGCTACCCCAGTGCTCCTCACTGTGCAAACCAGCTGCTCTGAGCTACCCCAGTACTCCTCCCTGTGTAAACCAACTGCTCTTTGCTACTCCAGTGCTCCTGAATGTGCAAACGAGCTGCTCTGTGCTACCCAAGTGCTCCTCCATGTGCAGAACACTGCTGTGTGCTACCCCTGTGCTGCTCAGTGTGCAAACCAGCTGTTCTGTGTTACTCCAGTGCTCTTCAAGGTGCAAACCAGCTGCTCTGTGCTACCACAGTGCTCCTCAATGTGCAAACCACCTGCTCTGTGCTACCCCAGTGTTCCTCAGTGGGAAAACCATCTGCTCTCTGCTACTCCAGTGCTCTTCAATGTGCAAACCAGCTGCTCTGTGCTACCCCAATGCCCCTCAGTGTGCAAACCATCTGCCCTCTGCTACTCCAGTGTTCCTCACTGTGTAAACCAGCTGCTCTGTGCTACCCCAGTGCTCCTCAGTGTGCAAACCATCTGCTCTCTGCTACTCGAGTGTTCTTCAATGTGCAAACCAGCTGCTCTGTGCTACCCCAGTGCACCTCATTGTGCAAACCATCTGCTCTCTGCTACTCCAGTGTTCTTCAATGTGCAAACCAGCTGCTCTGTGCTACTGCAGTGCTCCTCACTGTGCAAGCCATCTGCTCTCTGCAACTCCAGTGTTCTTCAATGTGCAAACCAGCTGCTCTGTGCTATCCCAGTGCTTCTCAATGTGCAAACCATCTGCTCTGTGCTACCCCAGTGCTCCTCACTGTGCAAACCAACTGCTCTGTGCTACCCCAGTGCTCCTCACTGTGCAAACCATCTGCTCTCTGCAACTCCAGTGTTCTTCAATGTGCAAACCAGCTGCTCTGTGCTATCCCAGTGCTTCTCAATGTGCAAACCATCTGCTCTGTGCTACCCCAGTGCTCCTCACTGTGCAAACCAACTGCTCTGTGCTACCACAGTGCTCCTCACTGTGCAAACCAGCTGCTCTGTGCCACCCCAGTGGTCCTCACTGTGCAAACCACCTGCTCTGTACTACCACAGTGTTTCTCACTGTGCAAACCATCTGCTCTGTGCTACACCAGGGCTCCTCACTGTGCAAAACAGCTGCTCTGTGCTACCCCAGTGCTCTTCAATGTGCAAACCAGCTGCTCTGTGCTACCCCAGTGCTCCTCAGTGTGCAGAACATCTGCTCTCTGCTACTCTGGTGCTCCTCACTGTGCAAACCAGCTACTCTGTGCTACCCCAGTGCTCCTCAATGTGCAAACCAGCTGCTCTGTTCTACTCCAGTGCTCCTCACTGTGCAAACCAGCTACTGTGTGCTACCCCAGTGCTCCTCCCTGTGTAAACCAGCTGCTCTATGGTACTCCAGTGCTCCTCAATGTGCAGACCACTGCTGTGTGCTACCCCGTGCTGCTCAGTGTGCAAACCAGATGCTCTATGTTACTCCAGTGGTCCTGAAAGGGCAAGCCAGCTGTTCTGTGCTACCACAGTGCTCCTCAATTAGCAGCCCACTGCTGTGTGCTACCCCTGTGTTGCTCAGTGTGCAAACCAGCTGCTCTGTGCTACTCCAGTGCTCCTCAAGGTGCAAACCAGCTGCTCTGTGCTACCACAGTGCTCCTCAATGTGCAAACCAGCTGCTCTGTGCTACTCCAGTGCTCCTCAATGTGCAAACCAGCTGCTCTGTGCTACCCCAGTGCTGCTCAATGTGTAAACCAGCTGCTCAGTGCCACCCCTGTGCTCCTCAATGTGCAAACCAGCTGTTCTGCTACCCCAGTACTCCTCAATGTGCAGACCAGCTGTTCTGCTACCCCAGTGCTCCTCAATGTGTAGACCAGCTGCTCTGTGCTAGCCCAGTGCTCCTCAATGTGCAAACCAGCTGCTCTGTGCTACCCCAGTGCTGCTCAATGTGTAAACCAGCTGCTCAGTGCTACCCCTGTGCTCCTCAATGTGCAAACCAGCTGTTCTGCTACCCCAGTACTCCTCAATGTGCAGACCAGCTGTTCTGCTACCCCAGTGCTCCTCAATGTGTAGACCAGCTGCTCTGTGCTACCCCAGTGCTCCTCAATGTGCAAACCAGCTGCTCTGTGCTACCCCAGTGCTGCTCAATGTGTAAACCAGCTGCTCAGTGCTACCCCAGTGCTGCTCAATGTGTAAACCAGCTGCTCAGTGCTACCTCAGTGCTCCTCAATGTGCAAACCAGCTGTTCTGCTACCCCAGTGCTCCTCAATGTGCAAACCAGCTGCTCTGTGCTACCTCAGTGCTCCTCAATGTGCAAACCAGCTGTTCTGCTACCCCAGTGCTCCTCAATGTGTAGACCAGATGCTCTGTGCTAACCCTGTGCTGCTCAATGTGCAAACCAGCTGCTCTGTGCTACCCAACACACAAAGTAGTTCTACACTAACCAAGTCACTGGTGCAGTTTCAGAAGTGGTTTCTAGGGAGTATATGGTTTCTAGGTGTTTACATCTCTATAGGGCAGTATTTACGTGAGCTGTGGGATGAACAGTGGTCCACAAATGTGACAAATTTATATAGGCACTTAAACATGGCAAACTAGCTTCTACAACCTCTGGCCAATAAAACTAATGAACTAAAAGCTTTTTTATGTGTTTCCAAACTCAGCCCAGGCCACCTACAGGCACTAGATGGGGTATTCCAGTCCTCTTAGTGTAAAAAGAAAAAAAAGATTGTTTGATGGTGCAAAACAATTTTATCAAACTAGCTGGACAAAGCAACTTACAGTTAATCAGACAACAGCAAGACAGTTTAAGCCAGTGCAAAAAGCTCAGCCTTAAATGTAAATAAATACACAAATAAAAGAAGAAGGTAGCAGTCAGTCATTTAAATAGTTTCTGGAAGTATGATTGTTAATTACAAGTAATTATCTTTCATTTGGATGGCATATGATACAAGGAAATCACTTCAGAGACACAGGCAAGGGTGCAAAGCTTTACTGATATCTGTGGGAAGGAATCAATAACATGTACACATGTCACATTTATTCAGGATCTTAAAACACAGGAAACTGACTTCTAAGCCTTCTGACAAATAAAATAACTATATTTGGGTAGACAATTTCTCACTGATGTCTGTTTTTCCCTACAGTTACATCCCTGTGGTGCAATGATATATTTGCAAATGCATGAGCAATTCCCCAGAGCTGATTTGGTGTAGTGTTGTGTGGGTCAGACTGTAGTTCAGTAGGGCTCTGGCTGAAATAGTTGGCAGCTCTCAGTGCTTTCTCCATTCTCTTACATGACTGCACTCATACCTCTCCTCTGTCCAGATTTTCATACACTGTCCAGATGTGTGCTCATATATTTGGTCTGTTCCCCATAACTGTTGTGCATTTCTGACAAATCACTGGTACAATGGTACAACAAGCATTTTCAAATTTACTTACACTTGGAATCAAAATGAGATAAATTTCCTTGACATCAATTTGAAAAAATCAAATCTTGGGTTATGTAGTAACATCTATAGAAAGGAGACCTATTCAAACTCAATACTACATTTTGATAGTTGCCATCCTTACCATCAAAGAAAGGGTATTGTTAAGGGATAGATGGTGAGGACCTCAAGGCTGGTGAGTGACAATTCAGTCTTTAAGGAGGAAATATTCAAGTTGATTGGCATGCTTTTGGATTGGGGCTACCCATTGAAGCTATTACTAAATGTTAAAAATAAGTTATGAGAAAAAGGGATAAGTGCACACCTCCATACTACGGAATACTGTGTTGGTATCACATGTTAAGGATGAGTGTGAGAAGCAAAGGGATGTATTTGTGTTGAGTTGCAATCCACTTGCCCCCCCAAATTGTTTCAAGTCTAAGAAATGGATGGAAATTTTGTTTAAACAATGCTAGTAAACAACTTTTAGGTATACAACCACAAATAGTCTATGGTAGGGGTAAAAACCTAAAAAATATATACTTGAAAGCAATACAGGTGAGAAAAAAATATAAGGTCTCTCTAATGACTAAGTGTGGGACATGCAGGTATTACCAATTTATAAATGATGGTACCTATTTATGTGTCAAGGACTACAAATTTTCTATTTCATGTCTGGGTAAATGCAATTGTAATAGCACTAAACTGGTATATGTGGCAACGTGCACAGCTTGTGATAGGTTTTATGTAGGCAAAACCATTTGCAGGTTGCGTGATAGAATCTCTGAGCACTTAAGATGTATTAAAAATAAAAATGAACACAACGCACTTTATTTTCACAGCAAAGACTGTGTTAATTTTAAAAAGTTTCTGTTTTTTGTCATAGATAGAACATGGAATCATGGAGGGGGGGGGCTTCAATGCTAAGATAGAAGCAAAGGAATTGCAATGGCAATTAAGATTAAATGCCTGCAATTCACCAGGTTTAAATGATAGCTCTACCTTAATGCCCATTTTAAAACTGAGGGCCAATAAAATTTAAGGTAATTACATTTAGGTTATGGTTAACAGTATGATGAATTGTATTTTGTATTTTGTAATTTATATTTTATATTGTTGTCTTCCATATTATACATTCTTCATGTTCTTTAGACAATTTATATATATATTCCATAGCACTGCCTGCTGTCTATTATCAAGGTAGGACTGGAACCATTTTATAGTCTTTGTGTCCAGAGAGAAGGATTTTAGAATATTGAGAAGTAAGTGGTGGTTGACCATGTCGAATGCTTTTGAAAGGTCGATGAAAAGTGCTGAAGAAAGAAGATTATTATGGTTTTTATTGATGCTGTCAGTGAAGGATAGGAGTGCAGTTGTTGTAAAGTGGAAAGGCCTGAAGCCATGTTGAGATTTGGCCAGTAAATTGTTCTGGAGTAGGTGGTCTAGTAACTATCTGTGGAGGCACTTTTCCATTATTTTAGCTAATGGGGAAAGTAGAACTATGGGACGATAATTAGAATATTCTCTGGAGTTTCCTCCCTTGTGTAGGGGAATAATGTAGGAGATTTTCCAGATGGTGGGAATAGTGCTTTCTTGTATGGTTCTATTTATCAGCAATAATACAAGATAAGCTATGACTTTGGCTGCCTTTTGCAGGTATTCAGCAGGTAGCTGGTCAGCTGAGGGGGTAGTAGGTTTTAGTTTACTTAAGAGGTTGCAGATGAGGGAAGTTGGGACAGGTTGCAGGTTTAGTTTTGGGAGAGAGTTAGTATTGGTTGGAAGGCAGAGCTATTGGCTGTTAGTTGATTAGCAAGTGTTTGGATGGTCTCAGCGAAGAAGGTATTAAAAGCATTGGCAGTTTGCTTTGGATTGTCGGAATTTGATCTATAGGAGGTGGTGTTGCGGATAGCCTGGTTGAAGTAGTCTGTTTATGCTAGCCCAGAACTTTTGTAGATTATTTTGGTTGTTCTGTTGGATGTGGAAATAAAAGTTTTTTTATCTTCGAGTAAAGCTTTCTTAGTCTCATTTCTTTTTTGCCTGAATTGTTGTTGGTCTACGGGGTTTTTAGTTGTTCTCCATAGTGCCCAAACTTTATTTCTCTGTTGAACTTTCTGCCTGGTTTTCTTTATAAGCCATGGGGCGGGTTTAGATTTAATTTTGATGGAATGCTTTGGTGCATGGTGGTTAAGGATTGTTACGAATTTTGAGTTAAAGTAGTTTGTTGTTTTGTCAAGTAGGAGGTATTTTATAGGTGACCAATCACATTCTTTTAGTTCAGCTTGGAAGTTATTGGGGTTAAAGTTTCTGTTGTTTCTTATTGTTTTATATATGGTTGGGTTGTGTGAGATCGACCTTTGCCTGATTATGTAAGTGAGAGAATGGCCACTTACATCATCAGGGAGGGTCCCTACATTATAGAGTTGTTGGTGATTATTTATTACAATCCAGTCTAGGATGGATTCTTTGTTACTGGGTTTATTAATTCTGGTTGGGGAGTTAATTGTTTGTGAGAAAGCATTAAAGTTAATATGGGAGGTTGGTGATTCAGTAGAGCAGTCCTTCCAGTCTATATTAAAGTCTCCAAGAATTATTGTCTCTTGGGGAATTTTTGTGGAGAGTTCAGCAAGGATACCTTCCAGAGTGGAGATGTTACCAGAGGGCAAGTAGATACATATTATACTTAGGGATTTGCTGGGATTAAGTTGACGTTTGGTGCTAATGATTTCTGCATTGTTTTCAGAAGAGGAACCAAGATCTACTATAGATATTTGTAGCACTTCTTTATAGAGGATAACAACACCCCCTCCTTTTTTTACTTTGCAGTCTTGTCTCAAGATGTTGTACCCAGATGGAATAATTTGGGTTTTGTTTAAATTGCTAAGGTACCTGAATGATGTCATTAAATTAACCAATGCTGATTGGTGTTGGCAATATAAAATGTTATTTAAACTTTGTTTGGTGTTGTACCAGATGACTCTGAAGAAGCCAGACTTTGATTCTGGTGAAAGCACTCAGTTATTTGGTACTATTAAAGTACAGTGTTGGTGGTCTGGTTATTTATTTTTTACACTATACCTACTGGCAGTAAACAATATACTCCTTCTTATTTATTGCACTATATACTGCAAAATAGATCTGTAGTCACCAGCTTGTTGGCACAGCCTTGACAGTCTGTCTGCATGGGCCTCCACATTGCTAGCCCTCTCCACTGCAGCTGTAGAGGGAAACAAAACAAACATTATGCTTAACTCTCTATCACATACTCAGGCTACAATTTTGTACACCTATGGATGAGATACTTACAAACTACTAAAGCATTCCATGCCCAAGCATCTTGGATCCACTGGGCCAACAGTACCCCCTTCCTATACTTTAGGTGGGCATAATAATGCCATACCTGCTCACCAGTTTGGGGAATTCTAGTGACATTGGTGTGGTTGCATGCCAGATGGTCCCAGGCCTCTGCTTTGTATTGGAAGCCCTAGTACTGGCCCTGCAGCAGTCTGTCATCATGGTGTTCAATGAGCAGTCCAGCCATAACCCTTGACTCCAGAATGCCCCAACACTGCACCCAAAAGCACGCTTCCTCTCCAATGCCAGACATGCTTCCTATGCAAATCAGACTACAACAGGTTCTGACTGTATTCACACCTGTGTGGTTTAAATAAAGACAAATTCCTGCCCTTTGCCATCATTGGACCATTTTGAAAATGCTGTGAACATCTTAGCAGTGTTCAAATCTGCTAAGCTGAGTTGAGCAGTGCTTAAAGGAGAAAATGCTGAACAGTGCTTAGTGGTGAGTAAATCTGCTTAACTGAGCTGACTGCTGCTTAGAATTAATGTCTAAGCAATGCTCAAACCAGCTGAGCCAGCTAAGCATTGCTCAGTTTTCATTTAAGAAAAAAATATCAGAATTGTAAATTAATTAATCATTACTGACATATTATTAAGTGTGTATGATTTACTTTACATGGTGTCCCCCTATGTGCTTTCATTACATTACCTTAGGGTGTGACTATACTGTATAGGACACTTGTGTATACATGGGTGATTTCACATGTTATATGCACTGACCCTTCCATTTTGAGTCAGCTACACTATCCTGGTTAGCAAATATCAATTGTAATATAATTTAAAATAAAAACTAATTTTAACAATGCTTTCCCATGTAAAAAGGAAGGGTCTGTTTTGGTACTCGAACTGTGAACTGCTGCATGCAAAGCTGTTCTAACCACTACACTATCTCAAAGTTGACGATTTTAGCTATACATTTGTATTTAGCTCCTATGAGATGTTTAAGCAATGCTGAGCAGAGGGCTACGATGTGCAAACCCACTCAGCTATGCTTAAACTTAACTTATGTTAAATAAAATTAAGAATTCAATACACAGGAGGTTCATATGCAAAAGTTTTCTAGTGTACACCAGGAGGCAAAAAACGTACAAGTACATAATTTTGTCTGACATGAAACAGGAAGCACACAATTTTATATAGGTTTAACATTCAAGCTATGCCCACCTTACTGATGTGATATGTCACAGGGCGTCTACATCACTTTAGCTTACAAGCCTCTATTCTTTTAATCTAATCTGCTGATGCAGTATATTTTAAAAAACTTTTCCTCTAGATACAATACAGCCTTGCTATCCAGCTGGTCAGTCATAATGTCTTTCTGTAAAGTTACTTGTTCAAGGTTTCATATCAGTTTGAATACAATAGCAGCTTCAGTCTTTTAATGCATGTCTTTGTTCTCTGTTACACTTCCTCACACAGCTGTGTGCTATCTAAGTAACACATATACAAGGCCAGATCATTCCAACAGGAAAGAGCAGAAGATTTCATTATTTCACACATTTAATTTCCTGACCCAGCAGATAATCACTTATGAAAAGCATAAACATTAAAACTTGCTAAGCTAGCATTCTGTCAGGGTCAGAGATCAGCTTTTGCTTCAAGCCACCTTGCAGTTTCAAAACTACTTCACATTTAGACATGAATTAATTTTACTACTATATGATTAATAGAATAAAAATACATTATATACTACTTTTCTTTTAAACTAGCATTTCTCATGTATTCAAATACACATTTTTCTAACATTTCCCCCCTATTAATACTTTTTATTCTATTTTGAAGTATGCATAGTGTCATTTCATCTCCTAGCCTTTTCCACTCAGGATTTTCAGCTAGGTGAGTCATTTAATCTATACTTCAGAAAAAGCATCATCTGAAATCAATCTTTCAATTTCAATACCTTGGTAGAAAGTTTCAGTAACAGATACATCAACAAAATCTTTGATTAATCTTTTCATGCAGGGAATTCCACAGCAAACACATGCTCCTATTAGGAGTATACCCACACAAATGGCAATTAGAATATTCATTAGGATGGAACCCCCCCCAAATAGATTCTGGAAAAAGTCCATCAGTGGGTTTGGGTCTGGTTCAGTTATGGCTGATACTTGCTGAATTACCTCTAGGTGGTTATTTATCTCATGAACTGTTATCTATTCACATGGTAGCCAAGTGTATCTAAAACAATTGTGAAGTATTTTTTGTGTATCTGTAATTTTATTTATTTGCATTAGGAAGTGTATTTATCTGTATGTAAATGAAAGTGTAACTTTTTCCTCTGTGGAGCTTTTCTCCCCGGGCCTCCGCTGAAAATGGACATGTATCCAGTCGGACCATCCCGGTCAACAAATGTAAAATAAAATAAATAAATAAATAAATGACGATTGTCAGGAATAAAAGCACAGCATTCTTCTTTGATAAGCACGCACGTACCACCTCTCGCCGCTAGGGTGAAGTCAAGAGCCATCCGATTTTGTAGCACAACAGTTCTCATTGCATTCAGTTTATCAGTCACCAATTCTAGGGTGGAAAAAGTTGCATTACTCATTACTTTGAGAAGTTTTGACAACTTCTTCAGCTCCCAGATCGATCTGACTGCTCCATAGGCTGGAAGTATTCCTGCCCAGGATATAACACTGTCACTCAAGTCCATATGAGTCAATTCGCTTTTGTCTTTTACTGAATTATTGTCTTTCCAACCAGCTACAATCTTCCCAACTGGATTCACAGGTTTCTTAACTGGACCTTCGGATTTTCGAGCTGTTTCTCTTACATTTCGTATCTTACGCAAAGTTAATTCTGCAGTATGTCTTATTGCCGGAACCAAGTAACCCAAAAAACAACTGCCGACCAATTCTCAGGTAACCATTTATATGCCTTTTTCCCACAAATAAAATAACAGTTTTCTACTTTAGTACTAATACGCATCAGCCCTGTATGAAACATTTTCTGATCTATAACTGACAATTGTTTAAACAAAACTGGATTTTTTTTAATGTCACTCATAGTTGTTTTCAATGAATTTAAATATGAGTCATAATTAGTATTACAAAAAGTATTGCCATTGCTATTCTTAATATAACATTGGTAAGATATGGTTATATTACAATTGCTCCAGCCCACCTGGAGAGTGTCATTTTTGTAGAAACATACAACTCCTTTTTGTGTGACAGGTAAAAATAAAGCTATTTTGTCCTGTGATCTCACAGTTCCTGTGTCGAAAAGTAAATTCTCCCAAGTCTCACTTATCCCCAAAGGGACAGCGGACATTATCAGTCCTCCATATGCTGTTGGAATAGCTGTACAAACCCAGCAATTTGAAATGTTCATAGTCTCTGCATACACACGTTTCATGGCTAGGTATGTGTTAAAATTTGGGATGCCAGTCTATAGACGTTTCATCACGCCTTCCCACTTTCACTTGTGTGGTTGTGTGTAGGATAAACCACAGCAAGAGGAAAATTGTCACAATTACAGTTAATAAATGTACACACAACAAAATGATTATGCAACATCTCTGGGGTTGATCTAAACTTATATTCGCTTTGTTTTTGGCCATCTCAGTCTGGTTGTGTATCAGTCACAAAGTTTTTATCAAGTTGAAAGTTCTTTACTGGTTTACAATGCGTCAAATGAACCCAGGATGTCCTCTCGGCCACTCAAACTGCAGTAGGTGTTGCCAACAGAACCTGGTGTGGTCCCTGCCACTTTGGACTCACCCAATTCTTCCTTTTCGTCACTTTCACCCAAACATATGTCCCAGGAACCACGACTGCTTCCACCGGCCTGGTCTGTTCCTTATCTGAAAAAGAATTAAACTGCAAAACAGATTTATTTGTTAACAGTTTCCTCATAAAACTAGCTAATGAACTGTCAGCCTCTTGCTCTGCAGGCATGAGAGCTTTCCACTGAGGCACATAATATGCTCTCCCAAAAAACATTTCAAAGGGAGTCAAACCCTTTACATTTGGAACCATTCTCATACTCAGCAGTGCTAAAGGCAGACAGTATATCCAATTCTTTTGGGTCTCCTCTACTAGCTTCCTAAGTTTATTCTTTAGGGTACCATTGTACCTTTCCACCAGTCCTACTGACTGTGGGTGGTAAGCACAATGGTTCTTCAAGGAGATACCAAAAAATCTCCCAAGCTGGTGAATCGTTTGATTCACAAAATGTGTGCCATTGTCACTATAAATCCTTTCTGGAATGCCAAATCTAGGGATTACTTCTTTTATCAGGGCTTTTGCCACTGTTGCTGCATCCAGGTTTTTAGTTGGAAAAGCTTCTACCCATTTAGAAAACATGTCTACAATAACTAAACAAAACTTTTTCCCTTCACATTTATTCAATTCTATGAAATCCATACAAATAGTATGGAACGGGTATGGTGGTATAGGAAAACTTCCTTGCTTGGTTTTAAATGGCCCTTCTGCGTGATGCTTGTTACAAGTATGACAAGCTGCACAAAATTTTTTTGTGTAATTTTGTGTATCCATATGTTTGGAATATTCGATTTACTAACTGTACCATCCCCCCTGTTGAGACATGGCACTGCCCATGGCTCAACAAAGCTGCATATCTAAATAAATTAGACGGCAATATTGGTTTTCTTTCTTTGGAAATGTACAGTCCATTCTCAAGAATTGCACCTCGTTTTACCCATTTTTGTTTTTCTGCTCTTGTAGTAAGCATCTGCATTGTTTTTAACATGTCTAAATCTAAAATCTCAGAGGGTTGTAATTCCTCATTTAAAAGTAAAGTTTCTGAGTCTGAGGCTGCTTGCTTTGTAGCTGCATCAGCTCGTGCATTGCCTTTTGAAATTTTATCCTGCTGTTTTGTATGAGCTACACATTTACAAATAGCTACTTTGGTAGGTAACTGAATAGATTCTAATAACTCCAAAATAAATTGTGCATGATTAATGGGTTTTCCACTAGATGTTATCATTCCTCTATTTTTCCATTGTTGTGCAAATACATGTACTGTAGAAAAAGCATACTGACTATCAGTATATATGTTCACACTTTTATTTTTTGCTAAAGTACAAGCCCTTGTCAAAGCTATCAGTTCTGCTGCTTGTGCAGATAAGTTGTGTGGTAAGGATTGGGCTTCTAAAATTTCAGTGTCTGTAACTACTGCATACCCCACCAGATTCTTCCCTGTAGGACCCCTTCTGCATGAGCCGTCCACGTAATATGTCACCTCGGCATTATCCAAGGGCATATCTGTAAAATCTTGTCTAGGTAAAGCTAACTGTTCAATTTCCTGCAGGCAGCTGTGTGGTGTGCCCTCCGCAGGAGTTGGAAGTAATGTCGATGGATTAAATGTCGTACATCATTCAATTGTCATATGAGGTTGGCTCAGCAGTATAGTCATACATGAAAGATGTCTAGCAGGAGAAAGGTATGCCACTTTCTCTTGCAGTAAAATTATTGCAACTGCATGAGGCACTCTCAATGTGAGAGGGTGGTATAACACCACTAAGGCCAAAGCCTGTACTGCCATTGCGGCTGCAACTACTGCTTGTACACAGTGAGGCAAAGATCGCGCCACTGGGTCTAACTGTGATGAATAGTAGGCTATGGGGCATTGCTTGTCCCCATGTTGTTGCGTCAATACTGACGTCATATATCCTTGCTTACAATCTACGGTCTGAAAGAACCGTTTGTGATAATTTGGAAGTCCTAAAACTAATGAAGAAGCTATTAACTGCTTCAACCTGCAGAAAGCCGTTTCTGCTTCAGTTGTCCATTGTAAAATGTCTTGTGCTGCCATTGCTGTCTTATATATCAAGTCAGTCAGTGGAGCAGATTCCAAAGTATAATTTGGTATCCAGTTCCGACAAAAATTAGTTGTACCTAAGAAAGACATAATTTCTTTCTTGGTTGTTGGTTTGGGTGCTTGCAAAATCGCTGTTTTTCTTTCCTCATCTAGTATTCTACCTTCATTGGATATTACATATCCTAGGTATCTAACTTGTTTTCTCCAAAGTTGTAACTTACTTTTGTTTACTTTGTGTCCTTGTGTTGCTAAAAATTTCAATAATGCTACAGTATCCTCCCTGCACTGTTGCTGGGTGGGTGCTGCTAGCAAGATGTCATCTATGTAAAGTAGAATTTGACTACTTCCCGGTGGGGTAAATCCTGCCAGGTTGCTAGCCATTTCTTGTGCAAATATGGTTGGGCTCTCACAATATCCTTGTGGTAGTCGAGTATACGTATACCTCTTACCCTGAACTGTAAATGCAAACCAATATTGACTATCAGGATGTATAGGTATTGAAAAGAAAGCATTGCTAATATCTACCACAGAGAAATACTTCTGTTGCGGTTCTAAATCATTTAACAAAGTATGTGGGTCTGGCACCTTAGGTGCTCTAGGTATTACTGCATTATTTACAGCTTGTAAATCTTGTACCATCCGCCATTCCCCATTTGCTTTTTTAACAGGAAATAGGGGTGTATTACATGGTGAATCAGGAGATTCTACCAGTACTCCTTCTTTGAGTAATGCTGCTATTATAGGCTTAATTCCTATTTCTGCATCCTTTCTCAAAGGGTATTGTCTTTTCTGTGGTCTAAAAGCTGACTTTGGGGTAATTGTAACTGGTCCTGCTGTTTGAATAAGTCCTACATCTGACTTGCCTGTTGACCAGAGAGTTGTTGGAATTTCACATAAGGTCTTTTCTTCTTCTTCTAATAAAAATGCTAATCAGCTGTCCTCGCTAGATTGCAAGTGTACAGCTGGATGTGTCTGTGTCAACCAATTAAGTTTTTGTTTTTGTATCCCTTGTTCTGACAGTTCTAAATCAGTCTGTTTCTCCCATCTTGTTACTTTTTCTCCTAAATCTGCCCATTTAACACCTTTGTTCTTTGTCAAGCTGACATGTGGCAACCGATTTGATCTATACAATGCAAGGAATTCTTGAGGTAATGAACAGCTAACTACACTGTTCCCCTCAGCATCCCAGTACAAAGTACGCAAAACCAATCTAGTTGCATGATTTATAAACAATTTTTGCTCATATTCTCTATCAGGTCCTGGTGTAGTACAGTAGTATAGAGTATAGTGTAACAAATGCTGTTGATCAGTGTCAAGGGAGGGGGCTTTACTGATGGCTACATTCATCAGCTCCTCGGTTACCACCCCTGGACCAGTCGTGACTAGGTCCTGGCTGTACCAGTAAAAAGTTTCACCCTCCGGTCGCACTACAAAGGTATCCATTTGTCTCTGTGCCTCCATACCTTGTACAGTTGGAACTACTGCTATGCCAAATATCTGCATAAGGTCCCTGCCCAATAGGTTTACTGGACACTTTGCAGAAACAACTATTTTACTTCTCTGGGTCATACCTGAAACAGGGTCAGTTATTGCTATATCATGGGAAAGTGGTTCCCTGTATAGCTGTCCATTTGTGGCTTTTACTAGTATATAATCAGGTGATTTGGATTGTTCTGGTAACTTGGAGGGGTGTATCCAAGTCCATGATGCTCCTGAGTCACACAGGAATTTGACTTCCCTTCCCTCCACCAGAAGTGTAACTTCCGGTTTCATATCTGCCAAGTAGAGCTCTAAGCTCAATAATGCTAAGTCCAAAATTTCACTTTCTTCATCCTCCATATCTACTTGTACTTCCTCTACTCCTTCTATCACATTTACATATGTTTTCTCTTTATTAACTTTTCCTGATGATTTCTGACTTTTACATGATGTATCTTCACTATCATATAGTCAGTCCTCATCTCCCTTATCTTCTGTAATTACCTTTTTGTTTTGCCTACAGTCCTTTGCTAGATGTCCCTTTTTCCCGCACTTGAAGCATTCACCTCTCTTTTTCCTCTCTTCAAAATCTTCTGATCGTTTGTCAGACTATTTGTTTCCCTGGGTATTATTCTTGCCCTTTTTACCTGACTGTAATACAAATACTTCAGCTCCGTCTTCAGCAGTGAAGACTTGTGCCTTCTTTTTCTTTTTACTATTAAAATGTCTCTCAGCATGTCTAGCGTATTCGAGTAAGGCTTGTAGCCTCCCTGTTCGATGATCTATCATATGCTTCGTAATGAAGCTACTAATAGGTGCAATGCAACCTTTCAAAAATGCATTTTTTAATTGTTGTTCATACGGGGAATCATTCGTTTGGTTCTCAGGAACCGACATACCGCTATGATTATTAAAACATTCTAATAATCTAGCATAATATCCATCTATTGTCTCATTTTCCTGTTGTATGCATTGATTAATGCAAGTCCAGTCTGCTCTAGGTTTCCATTTCTCAGAGATTCGGTCTGTCAGACCTTTCACTCTGTTGTCTAACTCTGCGTCACTATGTGGGAGTGGTCTAAGCTCTGCATTACGAGGATTCCAGGTGCCACAAATCATGTGCCAATCCGGACCTATAATTTGTCTTACTACTTTTTCTACTTCTTCCCCATTCAAGTGGTAACTTAACCTCATGCCTTGTAAATCTTCTAAAAATTTTGTAAAATTAACTTTCAGATGGGGGATTCCCTCAGTAGCCTTCCAGATGTCTTCCGGTGTCCATGGTCTATATACTAAGAGTGTTGGATCCTGCCCTTCCTGTCCTGCCTGAGGATTTGGAACTTCTATAAGTGGGCATATTTCTTCCTCACTCTCATCCTGTAGATTTCTCTCTATTTGGTATGATTCTGTGTCCCTATGTGTTTTACGTGTTCAGGACCTAGTCTCAATAGGATCTCTAACAAATGGTTGTGGTCTTGCTGAAACTTCAGGATAGCGCGGAGGCGGACCAGCTTGTCCACTCGCTTCAAATCCTGAAAAGGGTAAGGGAGGGGGTAAGGGAGAAGGAGGAGGAGCTGTCGCTATTACCAAGTTATTATCCTCTTTATCTAAAAATAATGTTTTTGAATTTTTAAGCTTCTGTTCTCTACGATTTGCTTCCTCAATCCACCTGTGTGCTTGAGGTATGCCTAGTTGGCGTTTCTTTTTTGCCTGACCTCCTGCATCAGATTTAAGCTGTTTAAGGAGTTTAACTAGTGAAGGTTTATCTAGTTTACCATCAAATTCATATTTATTAACCCATTTCGTATAATACCTAACATTATCAGAACGTTGTAATTGCATGTATTTTGCGTCTTCAGTTAGGGGCGGATCTCGCGAGGTTTTAGTGTACTGATTACCCATGTCAAAGAAAATGTTACGTAACCCTTTTTTATCACGTGATATCAAGTTCTTAGTTCCTGTTTACAGTTTATCTAGAATAACTGTCTATCTTATTCTGTTACCCTGATCTATGACCAAATATACAGTACTTCCTTTTGTCCCTGATCTGCAAAACAAATCCTGACAACAATATACTGTAACCTAGTCCCTGATCTAAAACAGAAAAAAGGCAAATTCTTCCTACCTGAGCCTCCGGTATTGAAAATCGTTCAAGTTCTACTTTTCGGCCACAGATCAGAAAATGGCCAGCCTCTTTACACACAACAATTCAGTCGGAGGTCTTACCATTTCGGTAACTTCTCCTGCGCAGTATTTGACCACCGATATGCTCTGATCTGCAGCTTACCAAGGGAATTCTGTCTTGCAAAGGACCAAACTGTTAAATAAAATTAAGAATTCAATACACAGGAGGTTCAGATGCAAAAGTTTACTAGTGTACACCAGGAGGCAAAAAACATACAAGTACAGAATTTTGTCTGACATGAAACAGGAAGCACACAATTTTATATAGGTTTAACATTCAAGCTACGCCCACCTTACTGACGTGATATGTCACAGGGCATCTACATCACTTTAGCTTACAAGCCTCTATTCTTTTAATCTGCTGATGCAGTATATTTTAGAAAACTTTTCCTCTAGATACAATACGGCCTTGCTATCCAGCTGGGCAGTCATAATGTCTTTCTGTAAAGTTACTTGTTCAAGGTTTCATATCAGTTCAAATACAATAGCAGCTTCAGTCTTTTAATGCATGTCTTTGTTCTCTGTTACACTTCCTCACACAGCTGCGTGCTAAGTAACACATATACAAGGCCAGATCATTCCAACAGGAAAGAGCAGAAGATTTCATTATTTCACACATTTAATTTCCTGACCCAGCAGATAATCACTTATGAAAAGCATAAACATTAAAACTTGCTAAGCTAGCATTCTGTCAGGGTCAGAGATCAGCTTTTGCTTCAAGCCACACTGCAGTTTCAAAACTACTTCACATTTAGACATGAATTAATTTTACTACTATATGATTAATAGAATAAAAATACATTATATACTACTTTGCTTTTAAACTAGCATTTCTCATGTATTCAAATGCACATTTTTCTAACAACTTATAACAGAAAAAAAATGAATACAAGCACTTTAATTACATGTATTAATACTAATAGTAATTCATATTTGGTAATGCACTACCTGTCATTCTATCAACTCTCTAAGTCTGTATGAACAATATCAGGACTGAAATCACTGCATAATGGCATACGTTTGAGTTTCAGACTTCTAATCCTTCCGAAAATGTTATATTAATACAAACCATGTTCCTCTATCAACTTTCTAAGTTTGTAAGAGCAATATTTTAAATCTGTCCCTATATGCCCCCCCCCCCTATCATTTTAGGCTTTGTGTAGATTTTTTGCTGTAAGAGGTTGGGAGATATGTTAAAAGTGCTGTATGGCACTTTCACAATGCAGGGGGTGTGTGACAGTACCTGTCACACACCACTTGCATATATTTCAATTTCTGATAACTCTTTAAGTGTCTGTGGACACTGTCTTACTTTTCTTAGCTGCTTTCAGTGTCCGCGGACACTGAAAGCACTTAAAAAAGTGCCGTATGGCACTTTGTGAGTGCAGGGGGCATGTTGGATCTGTGAGTGCTACTGCAACATGTTCCCTGCACTCATTCAGTGTTCATGTCAGCGAATCCGTTCTCAGTAGCATGCCTTCATGAATATGTAAGATGCAAACACCATTCACAATGTGTAGGAATAATGCTATTCCTACACAGTGTTTATTGAATCCTGGGGACAAGGTATATTGGGAAAAGATAAGTATGTTTTTATGGGGTTATGGTGTGATAATTGTTCTTTAACTAGATCAGTATTACTAATAAACGTTCCACTTCCAGTATCTGAAAAAGCTGAATGGAAAAACATGTTTTGGGCTCTCTTGACAGTTGTTAGAAAAGTTATTACACAAAACTAGAAATCAGACTCTGTTTCTATGCTCAAATCATTTTTAAATTTAACAGCAATACTGATCTGTAAATCATACTAAGATTTTTAGTGGTTGGGGTAACCTTGAAATGTTGCTATTGAATTACCAAGACTCTTAATGTGTTAATTGTATAAGAGTACCTTGATGATTCACTGTATTCCAGTCATTGCATAACAATATGCGAAGTTGAATTTCTTGTGTATATGTTGTAAATATGATAAATTAATAAAAGTTTTCTTATAAAAAATATAACTTCAGCTGTTTTACACCTTAACTATAGTGTCAGTATGAATGTTAAACATTAGTGAAGGGCCTAGTTTAAGGCCTAGGTTTTTGTTTTCTGTCACTGGGAATATTATTCTAATAGTTATTGGTTATTGCACATAGTAGTAATGCCATCCGTCTATGTGGGGTGGAGAAAAGCATAACATTGGTCTTTTTGTTCAGAACAGATGCTTGGTAGAGAATAGATAGTATACAGACAATCTTTGTAAAGTAATTATTCTAAGCCTGTTGCAGTTATAATCAGTTATACTAATGGACAACTAGCCCATTTGACTTAGTTAAAACAGAAAAGTTTTACAAAAAATCAACATGTTAAGGGGATTCTAGAATGTTAGAAAACAAATTGCTACTCTTAGCAACTGTCAGGCTTGCAGAATAGCTAAGTTACTGCTCATCAAATGTGATGATGGTTGCACAGAACATACTCAAATGAGCATCTCTGCATAAGTAACAGTTTTTGCACAACACGGAAATGACACTGTCATCTACAGAAGCTGTCATCTTACATCATATTACAGAGCAGTTCAAGACATCTGGGAACCATCCGGAATACCCTTGATGTGCTACCATACCTCTCAACCTCTAAACATTAGAAACCACAGCACTGGCCTTTATAAATCATAGTAGAGCCTCCAAAAGAGGAGCGCTTTCTTATTTTTTGCATTTGAGGAATTTTACATCATTGAACTCCATACACTTGGAGATAAAGAATCTTTCTGCAGGCTTGTTTCAGTTATTTACAATGTCGGTCTCTATTTATGACAAAAATCAGAAAAAAGTAATACATCTAGGATCAACAAGGTAAAACCTAGTGCCAAAAATTGTAGCCCAATACCTAAATCATAGCATTTTTGAGGTATGTGTACCATGGCAGCAATTACCCCTCTGCCAACAGTACAACACAGCTACACAGCCCCTGCACATATACAAGTTTGCATGCACTGAGGGAGGCAAAAGGTGTAGAAATACAAGACCTTCATAAACTACACTTATCGTAGTTCATGATCTAGTGAAAAGGTAACAAGATCCTGTAAAAGAGTGATGGTATAAATGTTTTCACACAATATAAACTTGAATTATTTTGCTATCTGTATAAACCACACTACCACTAATCTTACAGACCCACAGGACTGTACATACTATGCTCCTATTCGCCATATTTGAACTTATAACTGTTGATCTATAACAAAATCAGCCTATCTTGTCTTAAGTAGCCCTATACATACGTTTTCATGTCCTGTTTGTGACTACTAAAGGCTACCCAGTAGTATTAACACCTAATTCAATTCCCTAGCATAGTCATACTCAGGATGAATCTTCAGCTGATAAGTTTCTTCCCACATAGGCCACCTTTCCCCTACATTAAAACAGTCCTGCCTGACTGAGTGGGATGCTTACCTCCTGTTGACATAACATTTAAGGTACTTTTCTATGCAGACAATGAGTCCTTAAAGCAAGGAGTCACTAATACTAATCTGACTGGTTGTTCTGGCAATGCTGTGACTCTGGTAAAGCCTGTTTTTCTCAGATGTGCTTCACCTTCTTACACTACTCTATCTCACCCCTTTACATTAGGTACTTTATACCAACCAAACTCCACTCCTATTAGCTAAGCCACCAATCAAAAGCCCCTGTTATCTTACCACACCTTTCTCCCTTATCCACAATACATTATCCAATCAATTCAAATGTACACATCCACCCACAGACACATTGAAATGTACACATCTACCCACAGACATATTCAAATCTGCACATCCACCCACAGATGCATTCAAATCTACGCATGCAACCACAGACACATTCAAATGTGCACATCCACCCACAGACACATTCAACTGAAAACATCCACCCACAGACGCATTCAGATATACACATGCACCCACAGACATATTCAAATCTACATATCCTCCCACAGATGCATTCAAATCTACACATGCACCCACAGACACATTCAAATGTACACATCCACCCACAGACACATTCAAATGTACACATCCACCCACAGACACATTCAAATGAACACATCCACCCACAGATGCATTCAAATTTACACATGCACCTACAGACACATTAAAATGTACACATCCACCAACAGACACATTCAAATGTACACATCCTCCCACAGACGCATTAAAATGTACACATCCTCCCACAGACACATTCAAATGGATACATCCACGCACAAAGACATTCAAATGTACACATCCACCCACAGATATATTCAAATCTACACATCTACCCACAGATGCATTCAAATCTACACATGCACCCACAGACACATTCAAGTGTACACATGCACAGTCAAATGTACACATCCACCCACAGACATATTTAATTATACCAATCCACTTAAAGACGCATTCAAATCTGCGCATCCACCCACAGACAAATCCAAATATACACATCCACCCACAGACACATTCAAATCTACACATCCTCCCACAGATACTTACAAAACTGGAACATATTGGCTTGAGCAACCTATACAGTTGTACGTGTTTTTTCACTTTATATACCTTTGTTTATCTAATCTCATGTTTTCAAGAAAGGATATTTCCTCTCAGAAAAAAATTAGATTAGGCTATCCCTTAGAATTAAAGCATCCAGTCAAAGGATGTGATTCTACTTGAAAAATCCAGAAAGCTAATCAGCTTAAAAAGTACAAAAAAAAAAAAACTACACAAAGTTCCTTAAGCTGCGCAAAGTGGTCAAAGTGGTCACACTCATCATCTTTTCGTATACAGACACTGATTTCAGACAACTTCAGGTAAAAAAAACAAAAGAACTTCAAACAGTTGTAGCACAGCATGAGATATTTCTGCACCGATGAATAACATCTGATAATTATTAGAAGGAGCAGAGACACAGCATTGCTCTTTTATAGGTTGGTACTAGGCTATCAGCCCTAGGGCCTATACAAGCCTAGCCATAACAATTCCCTGACTGTTTCTTCCCACATTATTTACTTTCCTGGACCCCTGTCTAGCAGGGTGACGGACGTGATCCCCGGGATGAATTTCCTTTCTCCCATCCAATCATCAAGGTTCCTTTTGAAGAGGACCAAAGAGGCACTCTGCTTGACATGTATGGGCAATCTATTCCAGAATCTGGGGAGTCTCTGGGTCAGGAACCTATCCCTCCAGAATGTTTTGTTTATTGTGATGACACGGTTTAAATCCCTGGAGCGTGTGGCTCTGAGGGATTGGGATTTCTTTAAGTGTAGCATGTCCAACAGCTCTGGGTTTGACATGGCCTTGTATGTTAAGCAAAGATCGCCTCTGAGTAGACGATATGCGACAGAGTATAGCTGGAGTTTTTTAAGGTGGTCAGCATAGGGCATCTGCTTTAGGCCTGTGATTCTTTTAGTGAGGTATTTCTGTGGCCTTTCCAGTTGTTGCAGATGTCTTGAGAGGTACATACCAAATGGGGTATTGTATTCTATAATGGGTCTAATGAGGGATGAGTACAGTGGGACAATGACCTCCTTTTTTCTGGATGAAAAGCCCTTAGTGATGAGGTGTGCCACATAGAAGGATTTCCTGACTGTTGTGGCGATGTGGTTATCGAAGGTGAGGCCACGGTCCACCTGTGTCCCTAAGTCTCTTATCAAACTTTCGGTGTTTAGTGTACTGCCACGTATATGGTAATTCACGGATACATGTTTTTTCCCAAAGGGGATAACTATACATTTCTTGGCACTGAGCTTGAGCCCATGGCTCTGGCACCAAGCATCTGTTTCTGTAAGGCCCTTTTGTAGAGTATCCACATCATTTGGGGATTCAATAATGGCTCCCAGTTTGCAGTCATCTGCAAACTTTGTTATCCAGAGTCCCTTAGTGTTAGCCTGTACTTCAGAGAAGTAGATGCCAAACAAGAGCGTTCCCAGAACTGAACCCTGAGGTACTCCACTTGTCACTTGTCTGGAGATGGATTTGGAGTTGGCTACTTTTACAGTGTGGGTTCTATCAGTAAGCCAGTTAGCAACCCATTGGGTGATGTAGGGATTAATGCCCAGCTTAGTAAGTTTATCTATGTTTCCAGAGTGGGGGATGGTGTCAACGACCTTGGCAAGGTTTAGATAGGCTGTGTGGACCACCTTACCCTTGTCCATGGCTCTGGAGACTGATTCAAAGAAGTCAATCAAGTTCAGGAGACAAGATCGGCCCTTCACAAACCCAAACTGGGTGGGGTCCAGTGTTTGAAGGTTGCCAATGTCTTTGTTTATAAGTTCCATGATAATACGCTCCATTGCCTTGCAGATAAGGCTTGTCAGACTGATGGGACGGTAGTTTCCAGGATCCAAGGTGGATCCCCCCTTGTGGAGTGGGATAACTGTAGCTGTGTGCCACTCAGTGGGCACGAAACCTGAGGTGAGGCTATGATTAAACATGACACTTAGGTGAGGTGCCAGTTCATATTGTAGTTCATGTAGTACACAGTGTGGGATGTCATCTGGTCCCATGGATGCTGTATTCTTAGCTTTGGAGAATGCATTTTTTACCTGTGTGGCTGTTATTACCGGAATTTGGCAATCTTCCGGTATTGAGATGGGCCATTTAGGGTGTGAGAGGGGGGTGAAGTTGGCACTGAATCGATCTGCCAGGATATTGGCAATATCCTTGGGATCAGTATATTTAATGCCATTCTGTTTTAGCTCAGAGCAGATCTGAGCATTGCCATTTAGATTCTTGACATAGTTATAGAATGCCTTGTTGTTGTCTTTGGAATCTTTGGCAATTTTATTTTCGTAACTAGCTTTGGAGGATTTTATGAGGGATCTCAGTTTCTTACTGAGGCTGGTAAGGAAGTTTTTTGCATCCTGGGATTTTCCTCTTTTCTGCAACAGTTTCTTCCTTTTGTTGTAAAGTTTGTTTATAGCAGGGGACCACCAGATTGGCTTTTTTTTTTTGGATGAGAGGATCTTGGTTCTATTTGGTATGGCACAATTTATGCATGAGTGGATGTGCTCATACAGTGCCTTAGTGTAGGATTCAGCAGTTGAACTTTCAGCTCCCATCTGTATGGGTGTCATGAAGTTTGTCACTTCTGACTTGAGTAGCTTGAAGTTGGCTTTGGAGAAGTTTTTTATGGAGGCTTCCTTACTGGGGCGTGGGGGTGGGATGTGGATGTTAAAGGTGATTAGCTTATGGTCAGACGTGACTAACGAGGGGGTAACCATAGGTGTGGAGCATCGATTTCCCATGTTGGTAATGACCAGGTCTAGGATATTGGAGCCCCTGGTGGGTCTATGGATTAGTTGATCCAGGGCGTTGGAATTTATGAATTCCAAGAACCGTTGGGCAAAGGTGTTGGTACATGAGTAGCTTTCCCAGTTAATGGCAGGGTAGTTAAAATCACCCAGTATTATGGTATTTGGTTCTATCTTAATATTTTCCAGTATGTTTAGAAAGGTGTAGTGAGAATCTTGGGGTATAGTGGGGGATCTGTAGCAAGCTACAATTTGGATTGCAGTCTTACCTAGTGTTAGTTGCACCTGGAGAAATATATCTATTTAGCTGAAGTGTTTGTTTGGTCTGCTTGCTGTACTCTGCCTGAATATTGCTGATCTCTGGCTGCATTTTGTTTTTCCCTCCCATTCATCTAATTGTTGTCATGTTCTTAAACTTTGTGGCTTTTAAGTTGCCCTCCCCAACTATAAATCTGATTTTGGACACTCTTCCAAGTCCCACCTCATCAGCTCATTCTACTGAGTGTAGAGATATCATTTGGGAAGGTCCACCTCTTTAGTTTCTCAACCTTGAATTATCTTCTGTTTCCTCCCTTCCCACTTAACCTAAAAATTTGCACTTTATTCAGCTGCTTTTACTATATTTCTGTTTCCTCCTATTTTATCACTTTATTTTGCTTTTGCTGCTTGTTCTTAAAAGTGTTCAATTGCATTTATCCTGCGGTGATATTTTACTTGAGGGCCTCACCAGATGCGTAGTAGCAAGCCCCCCCCAAAACCCACTCCCGTGATATGTCATTCATGAATATACATTCCCTCTGAATGTACCATTGGGTGTCAAAAAAAAAAAAGAAAACAAACGCACTGACATGTAATATAACAATAAATAAAACAGTAAAACAGTAAAATGTTACCAACATCAGTAATTCCCAATATTACAATATTACATTTTATAAGAAAATAACTTAACTATATTAACTATATTCGGCTACTGTCAGGGTGAACTGTTAATGTTACATCTTACATTACATTAAAGGTTACGTGAGGTTAAAGTTAAGGTGTGATACTTTGTTTTTGGTATATAAGCCTGTGTGAGGCTGCAATTATAGATGTGGCATACTCCAAGAAGCAGGCTATTACAAACTGGGGTCGTGTATGACCCTACCTGTTTGTGCTTCTATTGTCTACAGTAAGGGGTTTATAGTGCATTAACCTTTTGTGTTTACGTTAATATTCTCACATCATGTATGCATAGTTAGGCACATACTGATGCATACTTTTATAGCGTTAGCACGTGCAATTACTTGAAGGCAAATTAAACTTTTTTTATACTAAACTAAATTATAAACATTAAATAAACATAAAGTGAATATTTCTACCAACATCGAGACAGATGAGCAAATGGCAAGAGCAGCAAAAAATAGTTCATATTGTATCCTTCTAGTGCTACCATTTGCCCATCTTGCTGGATGTTGCTTGAAATATTCACTTTATGTTTCTGCTTCTATCATCTGCAGTAAGGGTTTATAGTGCATTAACCTTTTGAGTTTTGGAAGTAGTATGTACATTTAATTTACGTTAATATTCTCACATCATGTATGCACACGTGATTACTTGAAGGCTAATTACATATGCAGACTGGGTTGTCACTCAATTCATGACGCACCCACTTCTCTGCGAAACGAAATGGTGAGGCCCTCCAGTAAAATATCGCCTATTCTGCTGCATTTATTACTGCTTATTAGTAGCCTGATTAAATTGTAACTGTTATTCTTAGCCTATTGGTTTTGGTTTAAGCACTTGGGTGTCAGACCAGTTGTTTTACATTAAGAAGGTTTGTAGCCTACACTCTTGTGGCAGAAGAGGTAGCTTACATCCTTCTAAGTTGGGAATTGCTGGTTGAAGGCTAAGTGTGTCTGTTACTCTAACAGTATTTTAATTCTGGTTTAAGCACTTGGGCTTCAGGCCAGTTATTTTACATTAAGAAGGTTTGTGGTCAACACTCGTGGGAGGAGAGGGTAGCTTCTGCCCTTCTGAGGTGGGACTTGTGGGTTGAAGGCATTTAGCTTGCTGTAGCATAGACTAGCTTCACACCTTCTGGATCTAGTTCTGGTTATATAACTTGAGCACTAAACCAGACCATCTTTTGTTGGAGAGGGTTTCCCTTCACTCTAACGGCAGGAGAGCACAGTTAGAACTCATTTGATTGAAGGTTGCTGGAACAGGGCTCAGTTTTGAGACTTTTTTTATTGGTTAATTTGTTTAGATCGGTTTGTTCTCATTTGCTACATAGCACTGCATTTGTGCATCGTGTACTGCTGTACAGTGGTGGGCACCGTTGGTGGTTATAGACACAAACACTTCTGCCTGCTAATTTTCCCTTAGTACTCTGCTGGTGCTACATTAGTGAGTTCTCATGATTGTCTTTACTGAAAGATGATACATTCAGTGAAGCTCCTGAGGTACCAACATGGATCCTACCCACCAGCCCTTCATATTTCTGTCCACTTCTCCTGTTCTCTACTTTATCTGGTTCTTCCTGTCCTCTGCCTGTTTTCTGACCACATCAACTTACCCAGCATTCTGGACAGCCAATTTCCCACAGTTTCTCCAGCCACTCATGTACACTGACAACCCATTTCTTTGAGTCCACACACATTCATTATGTGAGAGATGCATCTATATCAAGAAACCAGAATCCAGTCTCTCTCATTCACCAATCAGTTCATCTGATACTTAGCAAGTTGTCAGCATACACAACTCACCTCCTTCACCTACCAAACCAACAACACATAAACCTACATATGAGAAGATCCTTACCAGAAGCTTACCTAAACATCAGAGACCTCCCAAACACAAGCACAATTCCCTTGAATTAAATCAGGTGCCATTAACTGTAGGTAAGACCCCGCTTCAGGTCATTGCGAGCTATAGGACCTCCTCCTTGAGTCAGGACATCCACTCAGCCTACTTGGATCTACTTGAGTCAATCAAGATACAACCAAACACTCTGGTTTTGGGTGACTTTAATTACCTGCCCATAGACTGGGCAAATTATACATGTTCTAACTCACTTGCCCAAGGTTTCCTGGACTTCATTAACTCCAATGCTCTCAACCAGCTGGTTGACACACCCACAAGGGGCTCAAACATCCTGGATCTGGTGCTCACCAACATGGGGTACTGCTGCACTTCCTCAAGTGTGTGGCCATCACTGGTGAGATCTGACCACAAATCAGTCTTGCTAGAAGTAACAATAACACAAAAAAAACCCTTAGCAACAACTAGACTAAAAAAAGTCTCCAAGGCCAATTACAGCCTCTTACATGATGGCATAAATAGCATCATATCCCCCTCCATGATGGAACAGACACCTAAGCTGAGTTGTACACCAATGCTTTATACAAGCACCTGTACAACTGTATTGACTCTGCCATACCTGATAGAACCACAGCAAGATCTTCAAGGAAAAACAAACCTGCCTGGTGGACAACTGCCATTAATAGGCTATACAGTAGGAGAAAGAAATTGCTTTCTAAGAGTAGGAAGAAACGGTCTCAAAACTGGAAACACTCCCTCCTCAACTTAAGCAAATAAGATTCCTAGTGAAGTCCACCAAAGCTAACTATGAAACCAAGTTAGCTCCCCTCACTAAGGATAACCACAAGGCATTTTTTAGTTACATCTGTAACCTCGAAGGTAAGGCCCAGATTTGCACTGAACTCATAGTTAATGGTACTACATATACAGAACCTGTGGATATAACAAACCTGCTGGCTGACAGGTTCAGTGAAAACTTCGCTCCCCTGTCCCTGCCACATATATCCCAAAGCATCCCTAACACCTGTCCCCCACCTAGTATCTCTGAAAATAAGAGTGATCTTATCCCATTAAAGAAAAGTGAAAATAAGAGCGATCTTATTCCATTAAAGAAAAGTAAAAGTAAGAGCAATCTTATTCCGTTAAAGAAAAGTGAAATAAGAGTGATCTTATCCCATTAAAGAAAAGTGAAAATAAGAGTGATCTTATTCCATTAAAGAAAAGTGAAAATAAGAGCGATCTTATCCCATTAAAGAAAAGTGAAAATAAGAGTGATCTTATTCCATTAAAGAAAAGTGAAAATAAGAGTGATCTTATTCCATTAAAGAAAAGTGAAAATAAGAGCGATCTTATTCCATTAAAGAAAAGTAAAAGTAAGAGCGATCTTATTCCATTAAAGAAAAGTGAAAATAAGAGCGATCTTATCCCATTAAAGAAAAGTGAAAATAAGAGTGATCTTATTCCATTAAAGAAAAGTGAAAATAAGAGCGATCTTATCCCATTAAAGAAAAGTGAAAATAAGAGTGATCTTATTCCATTAAAGAAAAGTGAAAATAAGAGCGATCTTATCCCATTAAAAAAAGTGAAAATAAGAGCGATCTTATTCCATTAAAGAAAAGTGAAAATAAGAGTGATCTTATTCCATTAAAGAAAAGTGAAAATAAGAGCGATCTTATTCCATTAAAGAAAAGTAAAATTAAGAGCGATCTTATTCCATTAAAGAAAAGTGAAAATAAGAGTGATCTTATTCCATTAAAGAAAAGTGAAAATAAGAGCGATCTTATCCCATTAAAGAAAAGTGAAAATAAGAGCGATCTTATTCCATTAAAGAAAAGTGAAAATAAGAGTGATCTTATCCCATTAAAGAAAAGTGAAAATAAGAGTGATCTTATTCCATTAAAGAAAAGTGAAAATAAGAGTGATCTTATCCCATTAAAGAAAAGTGAAAATAAGAGTGATCTTATTCCATTAAAGAAAAGTGAAAATAAGAGCGATCTTATCCCATTAAAGAAAAGTGAAAATAAGAGCGATCTTATTCCATTAAAGAACAGTGAAAATAAGAGCGATCTTATTCCATTAAAGAAAAGTGAAAATAAGAGTGATCTTATTCCATTAAAGAAAAGTGAAAATAAGCACGATCTTATCCCATTAAAGAAAAGTGAAAATAAGAGTGATCTTATCCCATTAACGAAAAGTGAAAATAAGAGTGATCTTATTCCATTAAAGAAAAGTGAAAATAAGAGTGATCTTATCCCATTAAAGAAAAGTGAAAATAAGAGCAATCTTATTCCAGTAAAGAAAAGTGAAAATAAGAGCGATCTTATTCCATTAAAGAAAAGTGAAAATAAGAGTGATCTTATTCCATTAAAGAAAAGTGAAAATAAGAGCGATCTTATCCCATTAAAGAAAAGTGAAAATAAGAGCGATCTTATTCCATTAAAGAAAAGTGAAAATAAGAGTGATCTTATCCCATTAAAGAAAAGTGAAAATAAGAGTGATCTTATTCCATTAAAGAAAAGTGAAAATAAGAGCGATCTTATCCCATTAAAGAAAAGTGAAAATAAGAGCGATCTTATTCCATTAAAGAAAAGTGAAAATAAGAGTGATCTTATCCCATTAAAGAAAAGTGAAAATAAGAGCGATCTTATTCCATTAAAGAAAAGTAAAAGCAAGCGCATTCTTATTCCATTAAAGAAAAGTGAAAATAAGAGTGATCTTATCCCATTAAAGAAAAGTGAAAATAAGAGTGATCTTATTCCATTAAAGAAAAGTGAAAATAAGAGCGATCTTATCCCATTAAAGAAAAGTGAAAATAAGAGCGATCTTATTCCATTAAAGAACAGTGAAAATAAGAGCGATCTTATTCCATTAAAGAAAAGTGAAAATAAGAGTGATCTTATTCCATTAAAGAAAAGTGAAAATAAGCACGATCTTATCCCATTAAAGAAAAGTAAAAATAAGAGCGATCTTATCCCATTAAAGAAAAGTGAAAATAAGACTGATCTTATTCCATTAAAGAAAAGTGAAAATAAGAGGAGCTAGTTTTAAATGCCCTCTCTAAAGCCAAAAACACAGCCTCCATGGGATTAGACAACAGCCCAGGCTGTGTTCTACATGGTTTAAAACTAGAATTATCATCACCATTATCCACACTTTTCAGTCACAGCCTAAGCATTGGCTTCATCCCAGCAGAATAGAAAACAGTTACTGTCATCCCTTTGCATAAAGTGGGTGCATCCATGGACCCTATGAACTGTAGAACCATTAGCCTGACCAGTCTTGTTTGCAAGGTTATGGAACAAATCATTGTGGACCATATTAACAAAGATATAGGAAATCTCCAAAAGTTTGACCCTATGCAGTTTGGCTTTGTCAAGGGGAGATCATGCTTGTTAAACTAGGTGAACTTCTTTGACACAGTCACCAAAACCCTAGACGAGGGCAAATCTGTGCATATGGCCTACCTAGACTTAGCTAAGGCCTTTGATACAATCCTCCACTCAAGCATCATTGATAAACTCACCCAGCCAGGTATCAACCCATATATTGTCAGGTAGGTTGCAAACTGACTCACTGATAGAACTCATATGGGAAAAATAGGGGACTCCACCTCCTCCAGCAGACCTGTAACCAGTGGTGTTCCACAGGATTGGTTCTAGGGCCCCTAATGTTCGGAATCTACTTCTCTGAAGTACAGACTAAAACCAAAGACTGTGGCTGACAAAGTTTGCTGATGACTGCAAACTGGGAGCGATCATTGAAACCCCTAGTGATGTCAACATCCTGCAAGAATGTCTTACACAGACTAATGAGTGGTGCCAAAGTTATGGTCTTAATGCATTTTTTTCAACAAGTTTATCATTCCCTTTGGCAAGGGTGATGTTCCTGTAAACTACCACATCAGTAACAATACCCTAAACATGCAGTCAGTGATGAGAGATCTGGGTGCACAGGTTGACAGCAACCTTAACTATGATCACCATGTCTCCACAGTGGTAAGAGGGGCATTTTATATTGCTCATCTCATAAGTAAGGGCATTGCCTCCGGAAAAAAGGTTATAACTCCCTTGTACTCTTCCCTCATCAGGCCAATAAGAGTACAGCACTTCCTTTGGTATGTTCCTTTCCAAACAGCTGCAGCAAATGGAGAGACCTCAAAGGTTCCTTATAAAGAAAATTCAAGGACTTCGAGATCTCTCTTATGTGAGCAGACTGAAATCATTGTCACTTTACTCTGTGTCATATAGACTGCTCAGAAGCAACCTGTGCCTTGCATATAGAGGAATCTGTGACCTAGCTTTAATGGAAATGTTGCACATTTGCAAGTCAAATGGCACACAGTTCACTCACTCAAAGGACCTTAACCTAGTACATGATATCAACAGAACTTGCTGGAGAGGAGAGACAGATTTGTCTCACAGAGGTTGCCCCACTTTTGGAACAAGCTTCCTATTCATGTAAAACAAAGACACTTGTTGGGCCTATTTAAATGTAATTTGGATGATTGGATGGGTAACCAGAAATTCACCCCGGTAGGTCCACCTGTGTCGCTCCTGGAAAGGGGCAATAGGTTCTGATTTTAGTATCTGCTTGATACAGACACCCTTGGGAACACTGGTTGAACTTAGCTAGGGGCAGTTATCTTAGTAACCTGCTATGATCCTATGAAGAAGCATCACTTGGGAAATGTTAGATAATGTAAAGCACAATATAAGGTTTTCCATCGATTTCTAATTACTCAGCCTACTACAACATCCCCAAACAGGCTCTTGTAACTCCCTAGAAAATTACAATAGACAGCATTTCACTTCAAGAAAATAGGATCAGGTAAAGAACTGGATAATTTAGACTGCAGCTAAGACCCACAATACCATACAATACACCCCAAAAATATTTTCCTACCCCTTACTGTCATTGTGACAGCTGCCTCAGTGCTCTACATCCTACACTGGGTCTACCAGCACTCCAGTTCATCCCGCTGTCCAATATCTGAATTCACATCAGGGCTAGCAAGGAATGTAAAGCATCCTTGGGGGAGGGGCACTGTTCATTTTCTACCAAGGTTTTGTATATATGATCTACCCACTTTCTTCACCCCTTCCCTTGTTCTTGTCAATACATGTTAAAGGACAGTTCCCCTCTTTGGACCACCCCTCCCCTTAGGGAGCATAATGGATGAACAACCTGCACCCAAGTATATTCACACTCATCCCTGCCTGCTGCTCCATCAGTCACTCAAGCAGATAATTGAAGAGTGGTTACCTGGTCTACAGTCAGAGCTTTACTCCTCTATGCCACCAGACTGACTAATGCACCCCAAAATTTTCAGGACTGGAAGTTCAATACTCTGCCACTGATCTTCTTTATTTATAATGTCTGTCTCATACCTTGCACAATTCCACAGAGCTTTAAACATGATTTATTCATCCTGTTACACAAGATTTTCTCTTTGACCACTGCCACAGATTATTGACCTGTTATCAATCTCTGCCTCATCATCAAAATCTTGAGGAAACTCGTATATAACCAAATAACCAAATAACCAAATCTTGAACAATATTTCTAAATAAGACATATTCACAGACAGGCTCATGGGTTTAGACCCATATATAGTACCCTGACAGTACTTTATATACACTTACCAAACTAATTTAGTGATTATATGGATCTGGGATTCTAACAGCTGCTATTTTTCTTGACATGAAATGTGCCTTTGAAACTGTCTACCATACAGGACTGCTTGATAAATTATCATTCATAGCTTTCTCTAATTAAATCATACTTTGGTTTAAAAAGAAACACCTTACAGGGCATACATCACGGTCCTGGGAACATATGTACAATCTACAGCTGGTGTTAAACACACAGGGTTTGTGAAAGGTCAATATTAAGACCACTCTTATTTTCACTTTTCCTTAATGGAATAAAATCGCTTTTATTTTCACTTTTCCTTAATGGAATAAGATTGCTCTTATTTCCACTCTTCTTTAATGGAATAAGATCGCTGTTATTTTCACTTTTCTTTAATGGAATAAGATCGCTCTTATTTTCACTTTTCTTTAATGGGATAAGATTGCTCTTATTTTCACTTTTCTTTAATGGAATAAGATCACTCTTATTTTCACTTTTCTTTAATGGGATAAGATCGCTCTTATTTTCACTTTTCTTTAATGGAATAAGATCACTCTTATTTTCACTTTTCTTTAATGGGATAAGATTGCTCTTATTTTTACTTTTCTTTAATGGAATAAGATCGCTCTTATTTTCATTTTTTTTAATGGGATAAGATCACTCTTATTTTCACTATTCTTTAATGGGATAAGATCGCTCTTATTTTCACTTTTCTTTAATGGAATAAGATCGCTCTTCTTTTCATTTTTCTTTAATGGAATAAGATTGCTCTTAATTTCACTCTTTTTTAATGGAATAAGATCGCTCTTATTTTCACTTTTGTTTAATGGAATAAGATCGCTCTTATTTTTCACTTTTCTTTAATGGAATAAGATCGCTCTTATTTTCACTTTTCTTTAATGGGATAAGATCGCTCTTAGTTTCACTTTGCTTTAATGGAATAAGATCACTCATATTTTCATTTTTCTTTAATGGAATAAGATCACTCTTATTTTCACTCTTCTTTAATAGAATAAGATCGCTCTTATTTTCACTTTTCTTTAATGGAATAAGATCGCTCTTACTTTTACTTTTCTTTAATGGAATAAGATCACTCTTACTTTTACTTTTCTTTAATGGAATAAGATCGCTCTTATTTTCACTTTTCTTTAATGGGATAAGATTGCTCTTATTTTTACTTTTCTTTAATGGGAAAAGATTGCTCTTACTTTTACTTTTCTTTAATGGGATAAGATCGCTCTTATTTTCACTTTTCTTTAATGGAATAAGATCACTCTTATTTTCACTTTTCTTTAATGGAATAAGATCGCTCTTATTTTCACTTTTCTTTAATAGAATAAGATCGCTTTTATTTTCACTCTTCTTTAATGGAATAAGATCGCTCTTATTTTCACTTTTCTTTAATGGAATAAGATCGCTCATATTTTCATTTTTCTTTAATGGAATAAGATCACTCTTATTTTCACTCTTCTTTAATGGAATAAGAGCGCTCTTATTTTCACTTTTCTTTAATGGAATAAGATCACTCTTATTTTCACTTTTCTTTAATGGAATAAGATCGCTCTTATTTTCACTTTTCTTTAATGGAATAAGATCGCTCTTATTTTCACTTTTCTTTAACGGGATAAGATCGCTCTTATTTTCACTTTTCTTTAATGGAATAAGATCGCTCTTACTTTTACTTTTCTTTAATGGGATAAGATCGCTCTTATTTTCACTTTTCTTTAATGGAATAAGATCACTCTTACTTTTACTTTTCTTTAATGGAATAAGATCGCTCTTACTTTTACTTTTCTTTAATGGAATAAGATCGCTCTTATTTTCACTTTTCTTTAATGGGATAAGATTGCTCTTATTTTCACTTTTCTTTAATGTAATAAGATTGCTCTTATTTTCACTTTTCTTTAATGGAATAAGATCACTCTTATTTTCACTTTTCTTTAATGGAATAAGATCGCTCTTACTTTTACTTTAATTTAATGGAATAAGATCGCTCTTACTTTTACTTTTCTTTAATGGAATAAGATCGCTCTTATTTTCACTTTTCTTTAATGGGATAAGATTGCTCTTATTTTTACTTTTCATTAATGGGATAAGATTGCTCTTACTTTTACTTTTCTTTAATGGGATAAGATCGCCCTTATTTTCACTTTTCTTTAATGGAATAAGATCACTCTTATTTTCACTTTTCTTTAATGGAATAAGATCACTCTTATTTTCACTTTTCTTTAATGGAATAAGATCGCTCTTATTTTCACTCTTCTTTAATGGAATAAGATCGCTCTTATTTTCACTTTTCTTTAATGGAATAAGATCGCTCTTATTTTCACTTATCTTTAATGGGATAAGATCTCTCTTATTTTCACTTTTCTTTAATGGAATAAGATCGCTCTTACTTTTACTTTTCTTTAATGGGATAGGATCACTCTTATTTTCACTTTTCTTTAATGGAATAAGATTGCTCTTACTTTTACTTTTCTTTAATGGAATAAGATCGCTCTTATTTTCACTCTTCTTTAATGGAATAAGATCGCTCTTATTTTCACTTTTCTTTAATAGAATAAGATCACTCTTATTTTCATTTTTCTTTAATGGAATAAGATCGCTCTTATTTTCACTCTTCTTTAATGGAATAAGATCGCTCCTATTTTCACTTTTGTTTAATGGAATAAGATCGCTCTTATTTGCACTTTTCTTTAATGGAATAAGATTGCTCTTATTTTCACTTTTCTTTAATGGGATAAGATCGCTCTTAGTTTCACTTTGCTTTAATGGAATAAGATCACTCATTTTTTCATTTTTCTTTAATGGAATAAGATCACTCTTATTTTCACTCTTCTTTAATGGAATAAGATCGCTCTTATTTTCACTTTTCTTTAATGGAATAAAATCGCTCTTATTTTCACTTTTCTTTAATGGAATAAGATCGCACTTATTTTCACTTTTCTTTAACGGGATAAGATCGCTCTTATTTTCACTTTTCTTTAATGGAATAAGATCGCTCTTACTTTTACTTTTCTTTAATGGGATAAGATCGCTCTTATTTTCACTTTTCTTTAATGGAATAAGATCGCTCTTACTTTTGCTTTTTTTTAATGGAATAAGATCGCTCTTTTACTTTTCTTTAATGGAATAAGATCGCTCTTATTTTCACTTTTCTTTAATGGGATAAGATTGCTCTTATTTTCACTTTTCTTTAATGGAATAAGATTGCTCTTATTTTCACTTTTCTTTAGTGGAATAAGATCACTCTTATTTTCACTTTTCTTTAATGGAATAAGATCGCTCTTACTTTTACTTTAATTTAATGGAATAAGATCGCTCTTACTTTTACTTTACTTTAATGGAATAAGATCGCTCTTATTTTCACTTTTCTTTAATGGGATAAGATTGCTCTTATTTTTACTTTTCTTTAATGGGATAAGATTGCTCTTACTTTTACTTTTCTTTAATGGGATAAGATCGCTCTTATTTTCACTTTTCTTTAATGGAATAAGATCACTCTTATTTTCACTTTTCTTTAATGGAATAAGATCGCTCTTATTTTCACTCTTCTTTAATGGAATAAGATTGCTCTTATTTTCACTTTTCTTTAATGGAATAAGATCGCTCTTATTTTCACTTATCTTTAATGGGATAAGACTGCTCTTATTTTCACTTTTCTTTAATGGAATAAGATCGCTCTTACTTTTACTTTTCTTTAATGGGATAGGATCACTCTTATTTTCACTTTTCTTTAATGGAATAAGATTGCTCTTACTTTTACTTTTCTTTAATGGAATAAGATCGCTCTTATTTTCACTCTTCTTTAATGGAATAAGATCGCTCTTATTTTCACTTTTCTTTAATGGAATAAGATCACTCTTATTTTCATTTTTCTTTAATGGAATAAGATCGCTCTTATTTTCACTCTTCTTTAATGGAATAAGATCGCTCTTATTTTCACTTTTGTTTAATGGAATAAGATCGCTCTTATTTTCACTTTTCTTTAATGGAATAAGATCGCTCTTATTTTCACTTTTCTTTAATGGGATAAGATCGCTCCTAGTTTCACTTTGCTTTAATGGAATTAGATCACTCATTTTTTCATTTTTCTTTAATGGAATAAGATCACTCTTATTTTCACTCTTCTTTAATGGAATAAGATCGCTCTTATTTTCACTTTTCTTTAATGGGATAAGATCGCTCTTAGTTTCACTTTTCTTTAATGGAATAAGATCGCTCATATTTTCATTTTTCTTTAATGGAATAAGATCACTCTTATTTTCACTCTTCTTTAATGGAATAAGATCGCTCTTATTTTCACTTTTCTTTAATGGAATAAGATTGCTCTTATTTTCACTTTTCTTTAATGGAATAAGATTGCTCTTATTTTCACTTTTTTTTAACGGGATAAGATCGCTCTTATTTTCACTTTTCTTTAATGGAATAAGATCGCTCTTACTTTTACTTTTCTTTAATGGGATAAGATCACTCTTATTTTCACTTTTCTTTAATGGAATAAGATCGCTCTTACTTTTACTTTTCTTTAATGGAATAAGATCACTCTTATTTTCACTTTTCTTTAATGGGATAAGATTGCTCTTATTTTCACTTTTCTTTAATGGAATAAGATTGCTCTTATTTTCACTTTTCTTTAATGGAATAAGATCACTCTTATTTTCACTTTTCTTTAATGGAATAAGATCGCTCTTACTTTTACTTTTCTTTAATGGAATAAGATCACTCTTACTTTTACTTTTCTTTAATGGAATAAGATCGCTCTTTTTTTCACTTTTCTTTAATGGGATAAGATTGCTCTTATTTTTACTTTTCTTTAATGGGATAAGATTGCTCTTACTTTTACTTTTCTTTAATGGGATAACATCGCTCTTATTTTCACTTTTCTTTAATGGAATAAGATCACTCTTATTTTCACTTTTCTTTAATGGAATAAGATCGCTCTTATTTTCACTTTTCTTTAATGGAATAAGATCGCTCTTATTTTCACTCTTCTTTAATGGAATAAGATCGCTCTTATTTTCACTTTTCTTTAATGGAATAAGATCGCTCATATTTTCATTTTTCTTTAATGGAATAAGATCACTCTTATTTTCACTCTTCTTTAATGGAATAAGATCGCTCTTATTTTCACTTTTCTTTAATGGAATAAGATCGCTCTTACTTTTACTTTTCTTTAATGGGATAAGATTGCTCTTATTTTCACTTTTCTTTAATGGAATAAGATCGCGCTTACTTTTACTTTTCTTTAATGGAATAAGATCGCTCTTACTTTTACTTTTCTTTAATGGAATAAGATCGCTCTTATTTTCACTTTTCTTTAATGGAATAAGATTACTCTTATTTTCACTTTTCTTTAATGGAATAAGATTGCTCTTATTTTCACTTTTCTTTAATGGAATAAGATCACTCTTATTTTCACTTTTCTTTAATGGAATAAGATCGCTCTTACTTTTACTTTAATTGAATGGAATAAGATTGCTCTTACTTTTACTTTTCTTTAATGGAATAAGATCGCTCTTATTTTCACTTTTCTTTAATGGGATAAGATTGCTCTTATTTTTACTTTTCTTTAATGGGATAAGATTGCTCTTACTTTTACTTTTCTTTAATGGGATAAGATCGCTCTTATTTTCACTTTTCTTTAATGGAATAACGATCACTCTTATTTTCACTTTTCTTTAATGGAATAAGATCACTCTTATTTTCACTTTTCTTTAATGGAATAAGATCGCTCTTATTTTCACTCTTTTTTAATGGAATAAGATCCCTCTTATTTTCACTTTTCTTTAATGGAATAAGATCGCTCTTATTTTCACTTTTCTTTAATGGGACAAGATCGCTCTTATTTTCACTTTTCTTTAATGGAATAAGATCGCTTTTACTTTTACTTTTCTTTAATGGGATAGGATCACTCTTATTTTCACTTTTCTTTAATGGAATAAGATTGCTCTTACTTTTACTTTTCTTTAATGGAATAAGATCGCTCTTTTTTTCACTTTTCTTTAATGGGATAAGATTGCTCTTATATTCACTCTTCTTTAATGGAATAAGATTGCTCTTATTTTCACTTTTCTTTAATGGAATAAGATCGCTCTTATTTTCACTTATCTTTAATGGGATAAGATTGCTCTTATTTTCACTTTTCTTTAATGGAATAAGATCGCTCTTACTTTTACTTTTCTTTAATGGGATAGGATCACTCTTATTTTCACTTTTCTTTAATGGAATAAGATTGCTCTTACTTTTACTTTTCTTTAATGGAATAAGATCGCTCTTATTTTCACTCTTCTTTAATGGAATAAGATCGCTCTTATTTTCACTTTTCTTTAATGGAATAAGATCACTCTTATTTTCATTTTTCTTTAATAGAATAAGATCGCTCTTATTTTCACTCTTCTTTAATGGAATAAGATCGCTCTTATTTTCACTTTTGTTTAATGGAATAAGATCGCTCTTATTTTCACTTTTCTTTAATGGAATAAGATCGCTCTTATTTTCACTTTTCTTTAATGGGATAAGATCGCTCTTAGTTTCACTTTGCTTTAATGGAATTAGATCACTCATTTTTTCATTTTTCTTTAATGGAATAAGATCACTCTTATTTTCACTCTTCTTTAATGGAATAAGATCGCTCTTATTTTCACTTTTCTTTAATGGGATAAGATCGCTCTTAGTTTCACTTTTCTTTAATGGAATAAGATCGCTCATATTTTCATTTTTCTTTAATGGAATAAGATCACTCTTATTTTCACTCTTCTTTAATGGAATAAGATCGCTCTTATTTTCACTTTTCTTTAATGGAATAAGATTGCTCTTATTTTCACTTTTCTTTAATGGAATAAGATCACTCTTATTTTCACTTTTCTTTAACGGGATAAGATCGCTCTTATTTTCACTTTTCTTTAATGGAATAAGATCGCTCTTACTTTTACTTTTCTTTAATGGGATAAGATCACTCTTATTTTCACTTTTCTTTAATGGAATAAGATCGCTCTTACTTTTACTTTTCTTTAATGGAATAAGATCACTCTTATTTTCACTTTTCTTTAATGGGATAAGATTGCTCTTATTTTCACTTTTCTTTAATGGAATTAGATTGCTCTTATTTTCACTTTTCTTTAATGGAATAAGATCACTCTTATTTTCACTTTTCTTTAATGGAATAAGATCACTCTTACTTTTACTTTTCTTTAATGGAATAAGATCACTCTTACTTTTACTTTTCTTTAATGGAATAAGATTGCTCTTATTTTTACTTTTCTTTAATGGGATAACATCGCTCTTATTTTCACTTTTCTTTAATGGAATAAGATCGCTCTTATTTTCACTTTTCTTTAATGGAATAAGATCGCTCTTATTTTCACTTTTCTTTAATGGAATAAGATCTCTCTTATTTTCACTCTTCTTTAATGGAATAAGATCGCTCTTATTTTCACTTTTCTTTAATGGAATAAGATCGCTCATATTTTCATTTTTCTTTAATGGAATAAGATCACTCTTATTTTCACTCTTCTTTAATGGAATAAGATCGCTCTTATTTTCACTTTTCTTTAATGGAATAAGATTGCTCTTATTTTCACTTTTCTTTAATGGAATAAGATCACTCTTATTTTCACTCTTCTTTAATGGAATAAGATCGCTCTTATTTTCACTTTTCTTTAATGGAATAAGATCGCTCTTACTTTTACTTTTCTTTAATGGGATAAGATTGCTCTTATTTTCACTTTTCTTTAATGGAATAAGATCGCGCTTACTTTTACTTTTCTTTAATGGAATAAGATCGCTCTTACTTTTACTTTTCTTTAATGGAATAAGATCGCTCTTATTTTCACTTTTCTTTAATGGGATAAGATTACTCTTATTTTCACTTTTCTTTAATGGAATAAGATTGCTCTTATTTTCACTTTTCTTTAATGGAATAAGATCACTCTTATTTTCACTTTTCTTTAATGGAATAAGATCGCTCTTACTTTTACTTTAATTTAATGGAATAAGATTGCTCTTACTTTTACTTTTCTTTAATGGAATAAGATCGCTCTTATTTTCACTTTTCTTTAATGGGATAAGATTGCTCTTATTTTTACTTTTCTTTAATGGGATAAGATTGCTCTTACTTTTACTTTTCTTTAATGGGATAAGATCGCTCTTATTTTCACTTTTCTTTAATGGAATAACGATCACTCTTATTTTCACTTTTCTTTAATGGAATAAGATCACTCTTATTTTCACTTTTCTTTAATGGAATAAGATCGCTCTTATTTTCACTCTTTTTTAATGGAATAAGATCCCTCTTATTTTCACTTTTCTTTAATGGAATAAGATCGCTCTTATTTTCACTTTTCTTTAATGGGACAAGATCGCTCTTATTTTCACTTTTCTTTAATGGAATAAGATCGCTCTTACTTTTACTTTTCTTTAATGGGATAGGATCACTCTTATTTTCACTTTTCTTTAATGGAATAAGATTGCTCTTACTTTTACTTTTCTTTAATGGAATAAGATCGCTCTTTTTTTCACTTTTCTTTAATGGGATAAGATTGCTCTTATTTTCACTTTTCTTTAATGGAATAAGATCGCTCTTATTTTCACGTTTCTTTAATGAAATAAGATCGCTCTTACTTTTACTTTTCGTTAATGGGATAAAATCACTCTTATTTTCACTTTTCTTTAATGGAATAAGATCGCTCTTACTTTTACTTTTCTTTAATGGGATAAGATCACTCTTATTTTCACTTTTCTTTAATGGGATAAGATCGCTCTTATTTTCACTTTTCTTTAATGGAATAAGATCACTCTTACTTTTACTTTTCTTTAATGGAATAAGATCGCTCTTACTTTTCTTTAATGGGATAAGATCACTCTTATTTTCACTTTTCTTTAATGGGATAAGATCGTTCTTATTTTCACTTTTCTTTAATGGAATAAGATCGCTCTTACTTTTACTTTTCTTTAATGGGATAAGATCGCTCTTGTTTTCACTTTTCTTTAATGGGATAAGATCACTCTTATTTTCATTTTTCTTTAATGGAATGCATGTGTCCTCCTCATCATAAATGTTCTCCTTTGCATGGATGACATGGTTGTCAGCAACATTATCAAGCATACCATTCTTATTTTTAAGAATTTTACTTTCCTTGTATTTAATAAACTGATGTTTGAACAAGTGATACCAGCTTGAATCCTGTTTTCTTCTTTTTAATAAGAATGCAAACTCATTCTTAACACGGATCTTAAAGTAGAATTTATGACAATCTACTTTAGCAATTTCTATCCTGATATCATTCCTGTACAACTAATTTCCTTGTTTTGGTGTGTGTGTCTCTGTGTGTTTGCATATATTTATATATATCTATAAACTGTGGCTCTAGGCAATTGTCACTGTTGAAGTGGCATCCTGACCCCATGTGCAAAAAATGGTAAAAAAAGGGTTGCAGATGAATGGATATTATCTATGTATATATATATATATATATATATATATATATATATATATATATATATATATATACATATATATATATATATATATATATATATATATATATATATATATATATACATATACACACAAACACACACACACACACACACACACACACACACACACACACACACACACACACACACACACACACACACACACCAAAAAAAGGAAATTAGTTGTTCAGCACAGACACACATATATGTCAAGATCTATCTGTATATTTTTATCTGTAACCTTATAAATCTATAGCTATCTATATCGAGTTATCTACATCATATGTCTGTACATACATATATATATATATATATATATATATATATATATATATATATAAATGGAAACACTTTATAATGTCGAATTTCAGAATCTTGACACTATGATGTCGAAGTTTGAAAATAGTGAAAGTGCATAATCGTGAATTCGAATATCTTGAATTTAAGGTTATGGCTTTATACTACATAGTGTCCGGGATTGTATGTGGATGGTGTGTGGTGCTGTGTGTGGATTTAGGTGTTATGTCAGGTAAGTGAGTGCTTTGTAAGGGTTTTGGGTGGGAGTTTAGTATATGTGAGTGTGCTGATATATGTGATGTGTGCGTGAGGGACTGTAGAATGTGTGTGTGCTTTTGTTTACTGTTTGTGCAATCTCGGAGTTAGTATATATAGGTAGGGGGGTGTGGGGGGTGCAGGGGGCTTGCTCCCCTGCTTATTTGTGTTGTAGGTTTGTGGATGTGTGTTGTTTTGTTTATGTTGTGATGTGGGTGTTGTCGTATATGTGTGGTCTGGTGTGTGCTATGTTTTAGGTGTTTTGAATTTCATGGTTTTGATGTTTCAGTGTTGTGTGGATTCGATTTGATGGTCTCAAAAAACTGAAATTCAAGATTTTAGTATTTCGAGATTATGACGTGAATCCATCTTTATACCTATATATGTCTATATTTATCTCCATATGCTTCAATCTATATATGTCTATCTACTCTTCTCTTTATATCTGTCTATCTGGATAAATCTCTCTTTATAAAGGCCAAAGATGCCCCCCTCCTCCCAGTTGTAGAGGCAAGTAGTAGTATCCATAAAGATGACAGAGTGAACTATTGAGGCTAAGAACAAAAATAGGTATTGTTGCTATTATGCAAGAAGCCAATTTCCAAATAGAAGATATTCAAAAAGATTAAGAGAGAAATTATAGGAAAGAAAATTAGTTGCACAAGAAAAAATGTCAAAAGCTTCAGATGCAAACTGGTGTTCATTAATCCAACAGATTCATGAAAAACCTTGGGCCATTTGGTAAAAGAAGATACTGAAAAAGTGCAAAAATGTAAAGAACAAAACCTAAAGATTCTTGAAAGCTATAAAAAAGAAACATGGACATGGGAAAGAAAGAGAGATCTGATATGGTGCAATATTTATGAAAGGGGAAAAACCAAACTAAGCAATACAAAACAGAAGCTCCAAAGATATTTGAAAAGAAATACAGGCAAAGACACCCAGATATGGAAAATTTCACAGTACTAAAATAAGATCACAAAGGGAAAATGTAGAATAGAAGATTAAAAAAACAGAAGCTGAAGTTACAGAATACCTGCAAAGTGACGGACGTAGTGTAGAAAGCTTAACACAAGTTATATCACAGCATGATGGATCAATGAGTCCCCAAATCAGAGAGAAACAGGTGGAGTGGGAGACATCTGAAGAAGAGATCTGGACAATACTGTGTAAAATGTATGCAATACAAAAGTTCATTTGGAGATGCACAGCAAGGGAAGGAGCATGAAATGGTCACTGCTGTGCAGTGAGTTGCCATATTAAAGAGCAACGGATGATGCAGGATGCAGCTGAAGAGAACATGTTACAGGAAGATGTTCTAGAGCTTTCTGTACAATGCCTGAAGGAAATGGAGAACAAAGAATGTGCCTTCATTTGAGAAGAAAATTATCTAAGGGAAGAGTTGCTTGATTTAATAAAGATGGATAGATATATTAAGATCAATGAAAGAAATAGATTACACATACCACTAAAACACAGGGCAATAAGAGAAAGGAAGAGAAGAAATCAAATGCCATCATGGAAGTATTGAATAGAGAAAAGCATAAAGCAAGTAAGACAAGAAGTGCCACTGTTAGAAGAGTATAGAAGAGGGACTAGATCAGCAGAAGTACTTAAAGAGATAGATGTCATAAAACCAATGTGCAGTATCAGAACAGGCCAGGATCTGTTGTATACTATTGCAACTAATAAACTAAAGATATTAGAGCAGGCAGCAAGACTTGGAAGATAGTAAATAAATATAATGGAAACGTACAAAATAAACAATTCACTGGTGACCCAAAAAGTTTTATAGGGAAAACAAAGGAATAGAAACATCACCAAAAACAAAGAAGAAACACATACATTTTGGAGAGAAATGTCTATGAAGACCCATAGGGAACATAACTAAGATGTTGATTAGGTAGAAAAAAGTAAAAGAAACCGAAGTTTAAACATACAGGATATGAAATGGGGTGAAGTCAAGGCCAGAGAAATTGAAACAAAATTAACAAAAGCTACTAATTGGAAAACCCTGGGGTTAGATTCAGTACCTAACTTTTTGTTAAAAACATTAAGATTTAGTCCCAAGTAAGAGCTATTTATATACACACCCCCGAACAGACACCAACCTTGTTAACAACAGGAAAGACAATGCTCCTACTTAAGACTGAACCTGCAAGCTATCCTAAAAATTATAGACCAGTAACAAGCCTTCTGACAACGTATAAACTATACACTGAAATTGATGCCGACATAGTTTATAGTCACTTAGAAGAAAACTCAATTATGGTAATAGAACAAAAGGGTAATAAAAGAAAGTCATATGGAACAAAGGATCATTTGTTGTTAAATAAAGTCATAGTGGAGAACTGTAAAAAGTGGAAGAATCTAGGTATGGCATGGATAGACTACAAAAAACATTTGAGAGTATCCCACATACATGGATAAAGGAGTGCTCACAAATGTATAAGATACACACTGCTTTGATTGATTACATCACAGTGACCATGAAACCGTGACAAACCACTATGCAGCGAAGCCATGATGAAGGACAAATTATTAGCCCATGGATGAAAATTCAAAGGGGGATATTGCAGGGTGACTCTTTGTCATTGCTGCTTTTTTGTCTTGCCCTTAACCCATTAAACTGTCTACTTAATAGATTAGGTCATGATTACAATTTGGTTCCAAGAAAACAAAGTGTAAAGACTTATCTTCTTTTTTTGTGGATGATTTAAAGCGGTATAGATCAGATGAGGAACTGAAAGCACAACTACAAGTGGTCAAAACTTTCTCAGATGATTTAAGAACATAATTTGATTTGATAAATGTGCAAAAGCAATATTTAAACTGGAAAGCTGCATCATCAAGAAAATATCAGTCTGGGACAGGAATGTGATTTAAAGGAGCTTGTGCAGGAGGGAGTATATAAATATTTGGGAACTGATGAAAGATGAACAATAAAACATGAACATGTGCGAAAAAACTCAGTAAGAAATATTTTCAAAGATTAAAATTAATACCAAAAACAGCCACAATATCTAGGAACAAAGTCCAAGCTATAAATCAATTTGTTCTTCATTTTCTAACTTACAGTTTTGGGGTGAGTGACTGGCCCAGAATTACTGGATCAGTTGGACAGGAAAACAATAAAAATGCTTCCCACTTATCAAATGATGTATAAAACTCAGTGCATACCACGATTATATATTCCTCATTCTGAAGGTGGTATGGGGCACCTCAAAATCGATTACATGTATAAATCTGCTGTCACAGGATTGCATGTGTATCTGCTGACATCACCAGATCCAAACATAATGAAAGTTTTAAAACATGAAGAGAACAAATTTAAGAGGACTTCCTTGCTTAGTTTATCAGAAGCATATTGGTTTCAAGCAGAAATGGAAATCAGTCAGAAGTAGACAAAGATCAGGCAGTAACTGAACGAACCAAAAAATAAAAGAAAGAAAACAGGGTGAAGGACCCGAGGAGAAGGTAAGAAATGTGGAAAAGGCATAAATAGAGTTACAAGTAGAGAAAACACGTAGAACAACCTCATGTTGATCAGGATCTGATACAGGAATGGTGAAGGGGAGGTGAATTTAAACCAAAAGATGAAAGGTTAATACCGTCGTCCCAAGACACTGGACTACTTATATGTTGGTTTACAAAATCCATTCAACATGTGGAAGAAACTGAAAAATGCAGCTTCTGTAAAACAGAACTGGGAACATAGGTTCATAGTCGATTACTAGGCTAATAGACTAATAACCCAAAAGCCATGACAGTCATAGCCAATTATAACCAGGCTACAATGATATTGTATCTTAATTACAAGATATGAGATGGAGTATTATCAGAGTGGTGGGTCTTTAGCTGTTGGAGCCCTGACTCATTTTACAGTCCCACATCTAGGTGCTAAGTGTGATACATTAATCGCAGAGGGTCTGTATATTGAAAGGCATAATAATGTGGCAAGACTGTTGCATTGGGGATTGTGCAAACATTATAATACTGAAGTAGCTGAGAAGCACTGGATACACAAAGCATGACAGAGAATGATGACATTTTTATCACATGGGGTCACCCATTATCAACAGTTCAAAAAACAGACTTGAGAAAAACAGACATAGCTGTCCAGGAAAAGAAAGGCAAAAGTAGCATTGATCATTGAAACTGCTAGACCCAGTGACCACAGTGTCTTACATACAGAGAGACACAAAGGCATAAAATACCAGGATTTGCAGGCAGAAGCAAGAGTAATGTGGAAGAAGGTATCCAGACAGTTCCAGTAATAGTAGGAACAACAGGTCTTATAAAAAAGAATTTACAATTATACTTAAATAAGTTACTGATACATGTAACTTGTATCTAATTGCATCTAATATGTAATTGCAGAAGGAGTCAGTTATGGACACATTGTAGGTGCTGCAAAGAGCACCTCTGGCTAACATCAGAAATTGAAACAAAACTAATTTCACAAACTTTAATGATACTTTGACTTAGGACCAGGGTCCATTCCCATCATGGTATTGGAAACCCAAAAGATATGGAGAAATTAAAATGATAAGATATATAATATTGGATTCCCCTGAAATTTCACAAGTGATTTAACAAATATTATACCATGACCCCCCCCAAAACGTGCATGCTGATTGGCCAGCGTGCACATTGTAAATCGAGTTATACTAATGGAAAAAGGTCCGGTCGCCCGGACTTTTTTCCATTAGTATAACTCTACTTTTAAAACACTGTCTCGCTATGTTAAATGGGTTTAACATAGCGAGACAGCTAAAATAAGCAACGGAGATCTCCGTTGCTTATTTTAAAGCTGTCTCATGCTAAACCCATTTAACATAGCGAGACAGGTTTTAAGAAAAGCAATGGAGAAAGCAAGATCTCCATTGCTTTTTATGTTCGCTATGTTAAATGGGTTTAACATAGCGAGACAGTTTTAAAATAAGCAACGGACATCTCCGTTGCTTATTTTAAAGCTGTCTCGCTATGTTAAACCCCTTTAACATAGTGAAAACAGTAAAAAAAAAGCAACGGAGATCTTGCTTTCTCCGTTGCTTTTGCCCACAGCTCTGATGTACTGCGCAGGCGCGCAGTACATCAGAACTGCTGCAGATGCCAGACATCTGCTGAAGAGCAGTAAACAGGCATTATACTATGCCATTATTTAAGAAAAGTAATAGTTTCTTTTCTTAAATAACGTCATGGTATAATAGCAATAACCTACTTCTGGGTGTGGGTAATGCTGTATTTACCCACGGTTGGCTTTGTTTGGTCCCTCGGGCTTCGCCCTCGGGACCAAACCACGCCAACCGTGGGTAAATCCAGCATTACCCACACCCAGGCGTGGGTTATTGCTATATTATACCATGACCCCCCCCAAAACGTGCACGCTGATTGGCCAGCGTGCACATTGTAAATCAAGTTATACTAATGGAAAAAGGTCTGGTTGCCCGGACTTTTTTCCATTGGTATAACTCTACTTTTAAAACACTGTCTCGCTATGTTAAATGTGTTTAACATAGCGAGACAGCTTTAAAATAAGCAATGGAGATCTCCGTTGCTTATTTGAAAGCTGTCTCGCTATGCTAAACCCATTTAACATAGCGAGACAGGTTTAAAAAAAAAGCAATGGGGAAAGCAAGATCTTCGTTGCTTTTTTTACTGTTTCGCTATGTTAAATGGGTTTAACATAGCGAGACAGTTTTAAAATAAGCAACAGACATCTCCGTTGCTTATTTTAAAACTGTCTCGCTATGTTAAACCCATTTAACATAGCAAAAACAGTAAAAAAAAAGCAACGGAGATCTTGCTTTCTCCGTTGCTTTTGCTCACAGCTCTGATGTAGAACTTCCGCGGATGCCAGATATCTGCGGAAGGGCAGTAAATAGGCATTATACTATGCCGTTATTTAAGAAAAGTAATAGTTTCTTTTCTTAAATAATGTCATGGTATAATAGCAATAACCCACGCCTGGGTGTGGGTAATGCTGTATTTACCCACGGTTGGCTTTGTTTGGTCCCTCGGGCGACCACGCCAACCGTGGGTAAATCCAGCATTACCCACACCCAGGCGTGGGTTATTGCTATAGTCACTTATTTTCTATTAATTTCAAAGTGTCTTTGGTGATATCAAAATACTGCTTACTCCTTCTCACACATCTATTTCAGATGCATATTCTGGGAGCCCTTTTCATGCAGTGTAAGGAAATAATGCTGCAGCTCAATGTCTCATGTGCACACCCAGTCATTTTCATTGGCTGCAGAAAGGTGCAGGCATAATCCTTAATTGAAACCACTCATTATTTAATAGACAAGAAAGAAACCAAACACACTGCAACAAAGACAAGCTCATGTTTTGATTTAAGTGATGCAATGAAGGTTTCAGCAACACATTCAAGTAGACTGGACCATGCAGGCATAAAAAAGCTGATGTGGTTACTGAGGAACAGACTATACGCCGGTGTAAACCATGTCCCTTGTTATTCTGTACCCACATTTATGTGAAGTCCAATGTTCTCAGCAGTCCCTGCAAGTTTTAACAATTTATTTTGTTCTTTTTTAAAGACATGGAAATTGCTAAAGTTGGCAGTGAAAGAAAAGTAGATTGTGATGATGGCAAAACAGATAAAGGTGAATAAATCAAGGCAACATGCTGGCAACTAATGAGGTGAAGAGAAGTGAAGGGCTGAAAAGTTGATGATATAGTACAACATTGGAGACAGAAAGTAACAAAGTGAGTAGCATATTAACTATGGCAGGAATAACAAAAGAAGTTTTAACTGCAGCATAAACAATTCAGCCTAAGGGAATAGAATGACTTCAGTTTGTTGGTTGGAGTGAAATGAAATTAGACTGCAAAAATGTGGTAGCTTGAATAAATTAGATGATTCTTGTGAAGTTTAATTTTTTATTGCAGTTCAGGAAATGGTTATGAAATGTGACCTTGAACATTTTCTAATACTTTCTTCCTGGTAAGATTATTTACATTGTGGTGTTAACTTGTTCCAAACCTTTTTCATGTGGTGCTACAGAAAACAACATAACTTAAAAGCATTGTGATTTCTGTTGGAACTAATTTGTCATTAGTGAGCAAATTTTAATTCCCTGTTAAACTTGAGTCATGTTAAATGTTTACTTAGGTGTAGTTTGGAGCAAAGTTAGGGTAGCTTCGCATGTAGGTGATTTGCATGATTTAACAATTTTATGTTACTGAGAGCTATTGCAATGGCATTCTGTTGGGTTACACCTAGAGGCAAATATGGCATCTTTAATATATGCTGAGTCAAGTTGGATCTGAGAGTTTTGAGGGAGGCTAGAGAAAAGGATTGCATTAAAAAGGATTTGGAATAACATAAAAGCAGGACATGATGGATATGATCCTGTGGACTCATCCAAATTGACTTTTTAATTGTAAAGTTTGTAAATCTACATGGCTTTTCACAGCTCATATCCACTCCTACCAGACTAGGTAAACTCCAAAACAAAGACAGCATCCTGGACTGGATCCTTACTAATAAAGATCCTGACCAGTACTCAGCAGGTACTCACCCAGAGGACATGAGTGATCACTTACTCACCTATGTTATCAAATTCAAGAAAATCATCCCCCTTCTTACAACCATAAAAAAAATCAGGAACAATAATAAATTCAACGCCTCCATTTTTCAAACTGAACTTAAAGCCCACAACTGGACAATACTCATGACTCTTCCTCTTGAAGAGGCAGTTATCTACTTCAACACCACCTTCCTCAAGATTCTAGATTCCCATGCTCCAATACGGTGCATTAGAACTAAAACCAAAACCGCACCATGGCTCTCTAAGGAAACAAAATCCAAAATCCTATCTAGAAACAAGATGTGGGTCACATGGTGTACCTCTAAAGACCCACACTCCCACCAAACCTTCCGGCAACTTAGAAGTGAAACTAAAAGAATGATCTTAAATGATAAAAAAACTTCTTCCTCCACCTCCAACACAAACACCTTAATAATCCGCAAAAATTCTGGGCAGGCTTAAACAAGCTCCTGCACCCAGGCCAGGCAACCACCCCCACTCCAACAACTTGCAAACAACAGTGCCCTGTAAACATTGCTAACACATTCAATAGTTTCTGCACAGAAACTATACAATCCCTGGCCACACAATTCAAACAAACAACCAGCCCACTCCACTACCCATGCCAGCAGAATACTACAACTACATCAGATCATCTATTTACCTTTGATCCAGTACCCATATCCTCTATAACATCTCTTCTTAAAAAACTAAAACCACTAAGCTAGCAGCTGACCTTCTCCCAGCTGAGTTTCTGCAAAAAGCAGCTGAGGCCAGTTCCTATCCCGTCTCCATAATCATAAACCGTACCTTGTCAGAAGCCTTCATCCCCTCCATATGGAAAATGTTCCACATTATTCCTCTCCATAAAGGTGGTAGCTCACTAGAGCTAACCAACTACAGACCTATAGCTATACTCTCACTCCTGGCCAAAATTATGGAAAAGTGTGTCCACAAGCAACTGACGGAACACCTCACCAAAAATAAAATTCTAGCCAACTCCCAACATGGCTTCAGGCCAAATCACAGTACCACATCAGCCCTACTATCCTTTTCTAATACCATCAATAACTTCAGAAACAATAATAAACTATCATCTGCTCTTTTCTTAGACCTCTCCAAGGCCTTTGATATGGTGAACCACATTCAACTCCTCCATACATTAAAAAAACTATCACTCAGCAATTCCATGCTGAAATAGTTCCAATCCTACCTGTCCAATAGGCAACAGGCTGTTCTATGGCAGGACAAATTATCCACATGCCTACCTGTTACACTTGGAGTTCCCCAAGGATCTATTCTTGGCCCTCTTCTCTTCACCATCTTTGTTAATGACCTGCCCACAATCACCCCCCATGCCACATGCATTCAATATGCAGATGATTCGACCATCATCAGCACTGCCTCCAACCTGGCAGACCTCACTGCTTCAACCCAAGACACCTTCAACCAAATAGAAAAATGGTTCTCAAATCGTCAACTAGTTCTCAACCCCAACAAAACAAAACTACTTACTTTCTCACCCACTAACAAGACTCTTCCCCCCACCTTCTCTATTACATCCTCCAATGGAATCACCAGAAGCTCACACAAAGCTATTAGGTGTTACCATTGATAACTCCCTTAAATTTGACACCCATTTCAATCTAACCATCAAAACCGTCAATAAAAAGCTTGGCTCTCTCTATAAAGTAAAACAATTTCTCACTCCTCACGCTAAAATTACAATTGCCAGCACACACCTACTATCAACTCTTTTCTATGCCTCCCCCCTTTTTACAAACCTAAACAAGACAACCCTTAACAAACTTGCTTCTTGTTACAATCACATAGCTAGATTTGCCACAAATTCCACCTTTAGAATGTACCACTGCACTAACTTGAAGCAACTAGTAGGGTGGTTAGAGTTTTCCAGCCAACTCCATTTCAACCAACTCAAAATGGCTCACCAGATACTGTATCACCCAGAGAAAACACCAGCTCTGAAAAACATCATTCACCCCTATATTAACCTGCAATCTTTACGCTCCTCCAATAAGATCTTAGCTCAAACTACCAAAGCCAATAATTCTGCTGGGGATTCTCTATTCTCAAACTTTGTAGGTAAAATGTGGAACTCCCTACCGACCATGCTCACCTCAAAACCTTCACTCCTACAATTCAAAAAAATCTTAAACCCCATCTCATTACTCTCTGGCAATGTCCCTGTTCCAAACCTGATTAACCACTATCATTTACCCTTCTCTTACCTCACTATCCTTAACCGCTTTTTAACAAGGCGCATCACCTTTGTAACTGACCTATGTTTTTTTTTATATGCTGCTGTTATTTTTTTCCCAAGATGTAATGTATCTTTATATTGTATTTAGAACTCAACTATCTTCCTTTTTTTGCATTAACAATGTTCATATGTCTGTTATGTACCTGGAGCTTTTCTCCCCGGGCCTCCGCTGAAAATGGAGATGTATCCAGTCGGACTCTCCCGGTTAACAAATGTAAAATAAATAAAAATAAATAAATAAATAAAAATTGTATAGCTGAAACACACTCACATGCAAATAATGCGAAAAAAGCCTCACAAAAAGCAACACTTTTGTTATAAACCTGCTATTGCTGATGATAATGCATGGCCACTCCACAGATGAAGTGATGAGCAAACATCGTCTTTCCCATTATAGCCCAGTATGGTAGCACTGCATAGGAGAACGGCAATGTCTGTTAGTGAGTACAAAGTAAAAATGACAGTAAACGAGACCTGCTATGCAGGAAGGAAAGAAGAGCCCAAATAGTCCAAGATCTTCCTGAAGTGAGCATGACCACTGCTGTATAGCAGCTGTCCTGCCTCTGTGTATGTGCGTAAATGCACACTAATATATACCAGTCTTCTTCTAAGTACTGTAATTTTACTGAAGACCAGAATATTGAGATGAGAATCACAAAACTGTGAATCCCGAATCATGTAAGTATTCCCAATGCAAGTAAACACTTGCCCAATGTGGGCAATTAAGTCCTTTCTCCACTGCAGTGTGATCCCAGAGTTGGTATATACAATTAAGGGGGTGGGGCAGCGGTACACCCCCTCACCTAGGTGGGTTTTAGATAGTATGATGTGTTTTGATGCTATGTTGGGCAAGTGTTTACTTGCCCTGAGAATATTTACATGGCTCGGCATTTCCAGTTTTCTGATTCTCGTCTTATTATTCTGATTTATTCTGATCTTTGGTATTGTGGAATTATGTTTTTTAGAAAAAAAAAAAAATATATATATATATATATATATATATATATATATATATATATATATATATATATATATATGGATCTGCTTCACTTACCTGAATGCCTAGATCACTGACTTTGCCGAGACGAATACAAACACAAACCAGAAGACCGACATCCGAAACACCGACTTCCAACTCGAGGTACGTAACTGCTTGGCCATCCCGAAAAAAAGACAAACAAAAACGAAACAAAAGTAAACCCCCTAAGTAAATATACCAACTCCGAGATCACATTAACATGGGGGTGAGGGGCAAAGTTCAGCAGACTGACCAAGTGGTTACTTACCTCGAGAGGAATATCGGTGTTCCGGATGTCGATCTTCTTGTTTGTTGGGGTATTTATCTCAGTAAAGTGGAAGTCAGGGATGTGGGCTTTTGGGTAAGTGAAATAGACCCATATATACATACATACATATATATATATATATATATATATATATATATATATATATATATATGTGTGTGTGTGTGTGTGTGTGTGTGTATATAATTTATTTATTTATTTGCAGTTGGTTAACTGGGAAAGTCCTTTCGGTCAGAATGAGCCTGTTTTCAATGAAGACCCGAAGAGAAAAACTCCATATAAAATTATTACAAAGCTAATATCAACAAAGATAAAAAGTACAATATAATTTTCAAAAACTACTAAAACAGATTAATATAGAAGACAGAATAATAACATTTGAGCAAGGTGTTGTAACATAGCATTGAATGAAATTAAAAGATAAATATTTTGGAGTACATAAATATAATCTGGGGTGCAGGCATTTATGCACTTAAAGCTTCATGAGGTCAGAGAGAGGAAAAATTAGAAGAGGAAAGTAGAAAAGTGAAAGGTGAATAGGATGAGTTATGACAAAGGAAAAAGAGAGAGGAAGTGGAAATGAAATGAAGGGAGTCGTTAGGGTGAGTTATGAGAAAGGAAAAAGGGAGAGGGAGTAGGAATGAAATGAAGGGAGTCACTAGGGTGAGTTATGAGAAAGGAAAAAGGGAGAGGGAGTGGAAATGAAATGAAATGAAGGGAGTCACTAGGGTGAGTTATGAGAAACGAAAAAGGGAGAAGGAGTGGAGCTGAAGGGAGTCACTAGGGTGAGTTATGAGAAATGAAAAAGGGGAGGGAGTGGGAATGAAATGAAGGGAGTTGTTAGGGTGAGTTATGAGAAAGGAAAAAGGGAGAGGGAGTGGAAATGAAATGAAGGGAGTCACTAGGGTGAGTTATGAGAAAGGAAAAAGGGAGAGGGAGTGGGGCTGAAGGGAGTCACTAGGGTGAGTTATGAGAAACGAAAAAGGGGAGGGAGTGGGAATGAAATGAAGGGAGTCATTAGGGTGAGTTATGAGAAAGGAAAAAGGGAGAGGGAGTGGGAATGAAATGAAGGGAGTCACTAGGGTGAGTTATGAGAAGGGAAAAAGGGAGGGGGAGTGGAAATGAAATGAAGGGAGTCACTAGGGTGAGTTATGAGAAATGAAAACGGGGAAGGAGTGGGAATGAAATGAAGGGAGTCAGGGTGAAAA
>NC_056749.1:37761300-37793333 GCF_019279795.1 Protopterus annectens
ATTTGTTATGATTATGGTGAGAGAGAGTGAGGGTGACATGTTAGGGTTAGAAGCATAATGGTCTGAGGGTCCAGGATTAGGATGTTTGTCACCAGAGAGTAGGATATAGAGTAGTTGGAGTAGGAAGGAGGTAAGGTCTTTAGATTCTTTGGAGTTGGAGTTGAGAGCAGGGTAGCTGGAGAGGCATGGATTGTGAGGGATTGGGACTGTATTACAGATACCAGGAAGAATCTTTCTAGTAAAGAGGAGAGAGTCATTATAGTAGTAAAGGTGAGGAGATATATAAGTTGAGAGGTGAGATTCTTTAAAGGCATGTATTGAAGTTGTATGATAGCAATGGAAGTAAAAAAAGTCAGGTAGATAGAGTAGGCAGTAGAGGATGAAAGGTAGACATATTAATGGTAGAGTATGTGTAGGTTTGATTTGCAAGGTAGTGTAAGATTATAGTATGCAGTGAGGATGTGCAGAAGGGAGAAGGAGTTAGCAGAAGGTAAAGTGGTGTGAAGTCTTTGGTAGTAAGAATGGGGAAGGACGAAAGGTAATAATAGATAAGGGGAGGGTTGTGGGTAGTGGAAAAATGAGGGGTTAGTGGATGAGGAGGTGGGTGGGGATTGTTCAGATAGGCTAAATCTTAGAGGGGGTGTGGTTTTGGGGTTATAAGTGTAGAGGTACTGGCGGTGGGTGAGAACTGGGTGCAGGGTAGGGGAGTGGTGTGAGCCCGAATGGTGAATGTACCGGGCAGAGCTGAGATGGAGGAAGGAACAGAAGAGACCAAAAACAATCAATGATACAGGCACTAGGGCGAGTTATGAGAAAGGAAAAAGGGAGAGGGAGTGAAAATGAAATGAAGGGAGTTGCTAGGCTAAGTTATGAGAAAGGAAAAAGGGGGAGGGAATGGAAGTGAAATGAAGGGAGTCACTTGGGGAGTTATGAGAAAGGAAAAAGGGAGAGAGATTGGAAATTAAATGAACAGAGTCACTAGTGTGAGTCATGAGAAAGGAAAAAGGGAGATGGAGTGGAAATGAAATAAAGAGAGTCACTACGGGGAGTTATGAGAAAGGAATAAAATGAGAGTGAGTGGAAATGAAATGAAGGGAGTCACTAGGGTGAGTTATGAGAAAGGAAAAAGGGAGAGAGAGTGGGAATGGAATGAAGGGAGTCACTAGGGTGCATTATTAGAAAGGAAAAAAGGGAGAGGGAGTGTGGATGAAGGTAGTCACTAGGGTGAAATATAAGAAAGGAAAAAAGGGAGAGGGAGTGCGAATGAAGGGAGTCACTAGGGTGAGTTATGAGAAAGGAAAAAGGGAGAGCGAGTGGAAATGAAATGAAGGGAGTCACTTGGATGAGTTAAGAGACAGGAAAAAGGGGGAGGGAGTGGCAATGAAATGAAAGGAGTCACTAGGGTAGAGTTATGAGAAAGGAAAAAGGGACAGGGTGTGGAAATTAAATGAAGGGAGTCACTAGGGTGAGTTATGAGAAAGCAGAAAGGGAGAGGGAGTGGAAATGAAATGAAGGGTGTCACTAGGCTGAGTTTTGATACAGGAGAAAAAAGGAAGGGGAGCATAAATGATATAGACGGGGTCAGGTGAGATGAGAGCATGAGCATTCCCACTGAGAAGACAGATGGGAATGAAGGATGGTCTTGAAGGCGGAGTGGTTTTGGGTAATTTGAATCTGGGGGAGTTAATTCCATACACAAGCAAGGGGAAAGACAGGAGATATTGCCCAGGTGAGCGTGTTTGTGTACTTTGAGGAGGTTCTGATTACTGGACCTGAATAGTCTGTCAGGATGATGCAAGGTGAGTAAGGAGGAGAGGGAAGAGCAGTTAGATGGTTTGAAAATGAGTTTGTGAGCAGTTGAATGTAAGAGAGATAGTGGGGGAGTCCCAACTAGTTCAAGGAGTGGAGTGCATCACAGTGGTAGGAGGAGGAATTGGTCCCAGTAGCAAACTTAGAGATTTTATTGTAGCAGGATGACAGTTTTGAATTTAGGTAGGATTGAAGGTTGGTGAGAAGAGGGGCTCCATACAATGGAGAGGGGATGAGGTAGAAAATAGAAAGTATATGTTTGGATGAGGGAGTGAGATAATGGCTGTAATGATACAGCATTCAGAGCTTTTGATGTGTTTTCTTAATACTAGTTTGTATATGAATGTCAAAATTTAAATGTTCATCTATGATAACACCAAGCAGTTTTGTGGGAATTTTATTCTGACTATGGATAAGGAATTTTTATCAATAAAGGTGTTTTTAGATGGGGTAAAAATCATGATTTTGGTTTTGGATGCATTGAGAGCAAGGTGATTATTCAGCATCCAAGACTTTGTACAACAGAAGGCATCTTGTGTTATTTGCTTGAGTCTGGGGAAGGATTCAGCATAACAAATTATGGTGGAATTGTCCGTGTATTGGACAAGTTTAGTGTTAGAAAAGCACTGATGAAAATTATTAATGAAGATGTTAAAAGTAAGGGACCCAGTATAGAGCCTTGTGGAACTCCTGTTGGAGTGTGAAGGAAGGAAGAGGTACTATTGTTCCACTTGACAGTTTGTTATCTATTAGAAAGGTAACTGGAAAACCAGTTACTAGAGGAGGGGGCGGAGATTAAGAAGACAGAGTTTGGACAACAGAAGTTTGGGGGAAACAGTATTGAATGCATTTGATAAGTCTGGGAGAAGGGTAGATACAATGTTGCCAGAGTCTCAGGCATGGTTGATGATGTCAAGAAAGGAGAGAAGGGCAGTGGTAGTACTATGTCCAGGTCTAAATCCATGTTGAGTTGGAGAAGGGAGTTGATTGTCTAGGAGGTAGGGAAGGAGTTGCATGTGTATGCATTTTTCAAGTTGATTGTCTAAGAGGTAGGGAAGAAGTTGCATGTGTATGCATTTTTCAAGGACGGAAGTTGGCGATTTCAGTGGCTATAAGATGGAAGTTGGAGATTTCAGTATTGTTGCCTCCTTTGTGGAGGGGAATGATGAATGCTTTCTTCCAGAGTAGGGGTACATAGGATTCTTGGATTGAACGGTTGATAAGTATGGTGATGGGAAAGGCTATGCCATCTGCAGCTAACTTGAGAAAGTTAGATGGAAGGTTGTCTGGGGCATGAGATCATGGTTTTAGTTTTAGTAGAAATTTTTTTATGGTGTGTGGAGAGAAGGGTTGTAAGGTAAAGGAGGCGATGAGTACTGCTGATGTCAGTGGGACTAGAGTTGAAGGTGTGGGGTGAGGGTGGAGTAGAAGTGTTATTGGAGAATGATGTGGTGAGCTTGGCCATTGAATCAATAAAGAAAGAGTTGAATTGGGTAGCTAAGATATGATCTGGAGAGTTAGGGTCAGGGCAGGGATTTTATTTTTTGCCGGGAGAGAGGAGAGCAGATATACTGTTCCAAAATTTTGGGGGTTGGATCTATGATTGTCTTGAAGCTTGGAGTAGTAGGACTTTTGGTCTAAAGCAATTTGTTTTTTCACTTTATTATGAAGTTGTTTATACTCAATAAGGGTGATAGGTCTTTTAGATTTATGGTAATGCTTGCAAGATTTGTCTTGGAGATGCATGAGTGTAATAGTTGCTTTAATTAGCCAAGGGGTAGATTTGGTATTGATTCTTTTAGTTCTGGGGGGAGCGAAGCTATCTAGTAGATTACTGAATATAGTACTGAAGTATGTAACAGCGTCATCAAGAGGGAGAGTTTTTACAGGGTTCCAGTTCATATGTTTTAGAAAATCAGATGAAGCTAGGGGGTTGAAGTTTTTTAGGCTATGAGTTGTTATGCAGTTGTGGTGAAAATGGAAGGAGGATGGTGAGTGACAACCCAAGGCAGGGATATGATCGCTGAGGGAGTCAGGTAGGGTGCCATTGCCAGAAATGGAGTTGGGGTGAGAAACTAATATCCAGTCCAGAATAGTACCAGAGTTGTTATCTTTATTAAATCTGGTAGAAGAGTTAATTATTTAGGTGTAGTTGTATAGTTTTATATTCTGAGGTGATGTAGGTGATTGAATAGAAGCCCAGTTTATATTTACATCACCTAGGAGTATAGTTTCATTGTTTATATTGGATGAGAGCCAAGAAAGGATATCTTCAAGAATGGGGATGTTATTTCCTGGTGGAATATAAAGAACAGCAATACATATGGTTTTATGGTTATTAATTTTTAGGAGGGACAGGGTTAGTTCAGTTGTTGTGAATTTGGGTATAGGCTTAGTAAAGGGTATCACTCTTAGGGAGGAGGAGAGAAGTAGGGCTACTCCACCACCTTACATTAGAGTTCTGTCATTTCTTATGATCTTGCAGTTGGGATGGGGTAATTTCAGAATCTTTTATATGGGATTTTAGCCATGTTTCAGTGATAGAGAGAATGTCAGGGTGGTAATGGAATAGCCAGGCATGAAGGGTAGAAAGTTTATTGCATAAACTTTGGGTGTTAATTGTAGTAAAAAGTAGAGATGAGAGAGTGAGGAAGACATGTTAGGGTTAGAAGCATAATTGCCTGAGGGTCCAGGATTAGGATGTATGTCACCAGAGATTAGGATTAGTTGGAGTAGGAAGGAGGTAAGGTCTTTAGATTCTTTGGAGTTGGAGTTGAGAGCAGGGCCACTGGAGAGGCATGGATTGTGAGGGATTGGGACTGTATTACAGATACCTAGAAGAATCTTTCTAGTAAGGAGGAGAGAGTCATTATAGTAGTAAAGGTGAGGAGAGATATAAGTTGAGAGGTGAGATTCGTTAAAGGCATGTATTGAAGTTGTATGATAGCAAGAGAAGTAAAAAAAGTCAGGTAGATAGTGTAGGCAGTAGAGGATGAAAGGTAGACATATTAATGTTAGAGTATGTGTAGGTTTGATTTGCATGGTAGTGTAAGATTATAGTATGCAGTGAGGATGTGCAGAAGGGAGAAGGAATTAGCAGAAGGTAAAGTGGTGTGAGGTCTTTGGTATTAAGAATGGGGAAGGAGGGAAGGTAATAATAGGTAAGGGTTGTGGGTAGTGGAAAAATGAGGGGTTAGTGGATGAGGAGGTGGGTGGGGATTGTTCAGATAGGCTGAATGTTAGAGGGGGTGTGGTTTTGGGGTTATGAGTGTAGAGGCACTGGGGGTGGGTGGGAATTGGGGGCAGGGTAGGGGAGTGGTGTGAGCCCGAAGGGTGAATGGACCAGGCAGAGCTGAGATGGAGGAAGGAGCAGAAGAGACCAAAAACAATCAATGATACAGGCACTCTTGAGCACTCAAAGGTACTGACAAGCTAGGAGGTAGTTATGCATGAGTTAAGGTTTGTTCTCATTCAAGGAGAATTGAACAGGTGACACAATTGTGCAAAAAAAAATGGGAAAGAACAACAGGCCTTAGAGCTGCAGGGAGCAGTGAAAAAGTATTGAAAATGTCCTAATACAATGAGTGGGAATATATCACCACCTAGTGGCATTCTTGAGAAAAGTAAAATGCAGAATCTAGCTATTACAGGGAGTGAAGTGACTAGTGGGGAGATAGTTGGGAAAAGGGACTGCTGCAGAATGGCTAGTGTGCACAATGTGGGTTAGCAATACAAACATCTTAAAAAATAAGTTTTAACAAAGAGTATTGCACATACACACAGATGGAGGGAGTTACTTTTCAGAATATCCCTGGATTTCTTCTTTGGGAGGTATGTTCCTCAGTCTAAATGGAGCTGTAAAAGGGGAGGAACCTGAGAGAAAAATACCCAAGCGAGCTGAAAAAGAGAGAAACATACTTTAATATAGATGCATGAGAGAACTGAGAGAGGCAGTAATAGGATAGGCTGGAAAGATCCAGTTACATGTGATAAGTACAATACAAAAGAAGAGGGAAAGACAGTTCAGAATGGAAATATGAGAGCAGTTCCAGGGAGAAATAAAAGCATTAGATGGAAGCAGCACAGTTAAATGCAATTCAAAAGGCAATGGATGCAAATGCAAAACTGAGTTGCTCTAGGAGAACTAACAACAGCAGGAACTTATTCACTACACAGTCAGCACATACAAATACAAGTTGATCTATAAGAACTGACAACAACAGCTTATTCACTTTGCAGATAGACTACAGCAGGAGCTAATGCATTTTATGGCCAGAAATGATCATAGCAGAAATATTGCACACATAAGTCATTAGTGTAGAAAATATTCTGTATATCTCCCTTTGACCACACTAGTTGCAAGAGATAGCCAGGGGAACAAAGCATTATGTGATTGGTGGTACTACATTTGGATCCTGTATGTACTAGGGTTATTCGTATTTATCAAACTTCTGTTATATTAATAGGGGTGGTCAGATTGAATTATTTAGTAATACCAGGGCACATTGAGTGCATGGCATCACATCAGGGCTGAAAGATATTTTGCAGTACACTATATGGGAAGAAGGCACTGCTGAAAATGCTCTAAGTGTTACGTGCTGTTGAAAATATGGTACACTATTAAACTATATTGTAGAAATAAATTAGGTCAGGTAGCAAAGCAGAAATGCCAAATACTAAGCAGAAGCAGAGACTAAACGCATAAAATGCCCACACACATTTAAGAGTGGATGTGTAAGTGTCTTTAGGTGCATGTGTGTCTATGAGTGCATGAAGGCAAATGGCAAGATGAACTCACACTGCACGTTATTGTAAAAAAACTCTCGAGCAGTAGACAAACATTAAGCACTTTCATCCACTATGGGACTTCATCAGCACTACTGCAAATGCACAACACTCCACTAAATACACAGTTTAAATCACATGAACATAAAAATTTCAAAATGTTTTATACATTTATTTTTCTATTTTCTGGATAGGATAATTTTTGGACAGGGTTCTTTAAACTTTTGAAATTTTTATGGTCATGTGATTTAAATTGTGTATTTAAGTGGAGTGTTGTATATTTGCAGTAGTTCTGATGAAGTCCCATACTGGATGACAGTTCTTAATATTTGTCTACTGCTGGACATTTCTTTACAATAAAGTGCAGTGTGAGTTCACCTTGCCGTTTGCCTTTGTGGTTACTAGTGTTCGGTATTTAGTTCACCTTGCCATTTGCCTTTGTGGTTACTAGTGTTCGGTATTTAGTTCACCTTGCCGTTTGCCTTTGTGGTTACTAGTGTTCAGTATTTAGTTCACCTTGCCATTTGCCTTTGTGGTTACTAGTGTTTGGTATTTCGTTCACCTTGCCGTTTGCCTTTGTGGTTACTAGTGTTTGGTATTTCGTTCACCTTGCCGTTTGCCTTTGTGGTTACTAGTGTTCGGTATTTAGTTCGCCTTGCCGTTTGCCTTTGTGGTTACTAGTGTTCAGTATTTAGTTCACCTTGCCATTTGCCTTTGTGGTTACTAGTGTTCGGTATTTAGTTCACCTTGCCGTTTGCCTTTGTGGTTACTAGTGTTTGGTATTTCGTTCACCTTGCCGTTTGCCTTTGTGGTTACTAGTGTTCGGTATTTAGTTCACCTTGCCGTTTGCCTTTGTGGTTACTAGTGTTCAGTATTTAGTTCACCTTGCCGTTTGCCTTTGTGGTTACTAGTGTTCGGTATTTAGTTCACCTTGCCGTTTGCCTTTGTGGTTACTAGTGTTCAGTATTTAGTTCACCTTGCCATTTGCCTTTGTGGTTACTAGTGTTCAGTATTTAGTTCACCTTGCCATTTGCCTTTGTGGTTACTAGTGTTCGGTATTTAGTTCACCTTGCCATTTGCCTTTGTGGTTACTAGTGTTCGGTATTTAGTTCACCTTGCCATTTGCCTTTGTGGTTACTAGTGTTCAGTATTTAGTTCACCTTGCCGTTTGCCCTTGTGGTTACTAGTGTTCGGTATTTAGTTCACCTTGCCATTTGCCTTTGTGGTTACTAGTGTTTGGTATTTTTATTTGGCTGTCTATGAGCGTATCCATCCAGCTGCTTCGTTCTACATGTGCTGAGCACATAGTATGTCGACAACTGTTGCTGCAAATGTTAACATAACCATACTAACAAAGGAACTTGTACAACTGAATTCTAGCTTCAGTTGCATATGTACAACAGAAGCAATACATTCAGTTAAAATCTATGTAAGGCAGTGTCCAAGAATCAAACCAAACTTAATTGTTTACCATATTTCTGCATCAGTGTGCTCTGTGTGTGAAGGCCTGCTTTAATATGGCTACATTTCTAAACTTATGCAAAAAGAATTCTGTATTTCTGTACATATAAGTGATACCTGATCTTACACACCTCTCATTCTAATATCTATAAACCTCCATCTCAGTAATCCCAAGTTGCATACCATCACATATCTCTTGTTAGCTACTTTATTTTCCAACTGTCATTCTAAACTGTGGAAGCCTCCATTTTAGTAATCCTAAACTTGCATACCTAGACACATCTCTTGTTAGTTGCCTTATTTTCCTGTTTAAAGGCTATAAAACAGAAATGCACAGCTGTCAAATATAGTGCACTACTCATGTTGGCCAAATACTACTTAATGCAACAGTGTAGAGACAAACAGTTCTTTATCTACCCAGGTCAGCCATTAAACAATCGTAATTTTTGTAACCTCTCTCTATCCCTCCCAGTATACTGAGCACTTAGTATGTCTGACAACTGCTGTTGCAAACACTAACATAATCACACTACCAAAGGAACTTCTACAAAGTACAACAAAAGCAATGCCTTCAGTTAAAATCTATGTAAGGCAGTTCTCAGGAATCAAGCTAAACTTAATTGTTTTTCCTCACCTCTGCATCAATGTATTCTGTATTGTAGTGTTGAGGCTGCTGGAGGGACACCCCACTCAAACCCACAGGCCTTTTACTGCTGAAGGTGAAGCTTAATCAACACATTAGCATTTTTACCCTAGAAGTGTAAAATTTCCATGGAAAGGCAGTAAAAGCCCTTAACAGTAAAATTAAATGCTGTGACTCACATCATGATTAGAGTTCAAAGACCTTGTCTTTGTATCAATAAACATTCTATCTGTGGGGTGGGGTGTGGGGTAACTTCAGTCCATTGAAGTACCTGATTGGTCCTCCCCCTCAGTTTTTCTCCAACCACTTTTAAGCCAAAATCACTACAATACTGCCTTTTGCAGTTAAATTAGGTGTATGTTATCAGAAATGTAGCAACTTCTGTTACTGTCTTTAAAAGAAACAGGACTTGTCTTACCTCCTGTCATGCTGCACTTTAACAGTTCCTGGTACTTACTCAATGTTCAGACTTCACTCTGCTCCCCTACTGTGCCCCAGTTCCCACCCACCCTCACTATATCTACATTTATACTTCACTTACTCCACCTTCTCTACTTATCCCCCTATCCTGAACCTAACTGCATTATCCAATCACAAACTGTTCTCATTATACCAGCCCCACCCACTTCTGTTCCAAATTCCTTCTTAGATCTCACTCTGCTCCCTCCCCACTAAAACTTACCTATTGTCCACACTATTTTCACTGCTCAGTGTCTCACCTCACCATACTAGAAGATTTTTACATAATCATGTCTTATTCATCTTCCTCCCCTCATTCCTAACACCCCACCAGTAGTAACAAAAATACACACCCCAACCATTACTTCATCCTCACCTATCAACTACCTTCCCACTAGCTACTCAAACATTTCTTCAAGCTTATTTTGCATAGCCCCAGTCTGCTGTTGTAACCCAAAATACTCACAAATGTCTGTCCCAATGTCAAGGAAATGCTTTAATCCATCTAAAAATGTCATCATAAACAAGCCATCTTTCTCCACCATACATCAGTGTGGTGACATCCACTCCAACCCAGGTCCCATTCAAACCCCTAACCAAATAATACACTCTAAATGTTTAAAAATAGTTACTCTAAGCATTAGAAGCACATGCAACAAAATCAGAAATTGTCATGCATGCATGACACAACCCAATCCAGACATCCTAGCAACAAGGGACATGGCTAAAGCCTGAAGTAAAAGATGCTGAAATACAACCCCCTGGCTATAACATTATTATACTCAATAGAAAAACTAAAAACAGGTGGAATAGCTATAATCTTCCAAAGTATGCTCACAGTAACTCCATATACAGGCACAATCCCAAATTTTGGAAAAACAGAAATTCTAATATAATTCCTAAAACTAAATAGAGCCAAGACCATATGTATTGCTGTGCTATACACACACACACACACACACACACACACACACATATATATATATATATATATATATATATATATATATATATATATATATATATATATATATATATATATCCCCCAGGACAAAATATTCCAATACTTGAAAATATACTATCCTGGATAGCAGATACAGTCACAAATTAAATTATCGTCCTGGGTGATGTAAACATTGCCTGGCAGCCTTTATCTGCAAATTTGGCAATCAACAGAATGAACCACTTTGGATTCACTCAGCTTAATACACTAACAAGATATGGCAAAAATAACTCCCAGAAATCTATCCTGGACTGAATCCTGGTTACCAACCCATCTAATTTTACCTCCTCAGGTACACTCCATAATACACTAAGTGACCACCTCCTAGTTTATACCCACAGGTGTATTACATAACTAACAAAGGAACATAAGCTCAAAACTACCTGTAATCCCTCCAGTTTCTCCAAGGAGTCTTTCGTTGTAACTGAAAGCAATTAATTGGGCCATCCTAAGAAGACTTCCCTTAAATGATGCAATTGAATGCCTTGATTCAGCATTTCTAAATATGCTTAACGCCTTAGCCCCACAGTGTAAAAAAGAATTAAAAAATGCCATAACACATGGGTCACCAACTAATGCAAACTGTTTATGAAAGACAGAGACAAAGCATGGATTAATGAGCAAAAAAAATAAAAATGACAAAAATTGGCAACTATTCAGACAGCTACAACCCTAAAAAATAGAGATAAAAAGTTGTATTATACTCAGCGGGATAGCCATAAAAGCAACCCTAAAAAATAGAGATAAAAAGTTGTATTATACGCAGCAGGATAGCCATAAAAATAACCCTAAAAAATAGAGATAAAAAGTCTTATTATACACAGCAGGATAGCCATAAAAACAACCCTAAAAATAAAGATAAAAAGTTGTATTATACTCAGCAGGATAGCCATAAAAACAACCCTAAAAAATAGAGATAAAAAGTCATATTATATGCAGCAGGATAGCCATAAAAATAACCCTAAAAAATAGAGATAAAAAGTCTTATTATACTCAGCAGGATAGCCATAAAAACAACCCCAAAAAAAGAGATAAAAAGTCGTATTATACTCAGCAGGATAGCCGTAAAAACAATCCTAAAAATAGAGATAAAAAGTCGTATTATACACAGCAGGATAGCCATAAAAATAACCCTAAAAAAATAGAGATAAAAAGTCTTATTATACACAGCAGGATAGCCATAAAAACAACCCTAAAAATAGAGATAAAAAGTTGTATTATACTCAGCGGGATAGCCATAAAAGCAACCCTAAAAAATAGAGATAAAAAGTTGTATTATACTCAGTGGGATAGCCATAAAAGCAACCCTAAAAAATAGAGATAAAAAGTCATATTATACGCAGCAGGATAGCCATAAAAACAACCCTAAAAAATAGAGATAAAAAGTCTTATTATACTCAGCAGGATATCCATAAAAACAACCCTAAAAAAAAGAGATAAAAAGTCGTATTATACTCAGCAGGATAGCCGTAAAAACAATCCTAAAATAGAGATAAAAAGTCTTATTATACTCAGCAGGATAGCCATAAAAACAACCCTAAAAAATAGAGATAGAAAGTCTTATTATACTCAGCAGGATAGCCATAAAAACAACCCTAAAAATAGAGATAAAAAGTCTTATTATACTCAGCAGGATAGCCATAAAAACAACCCTAAAAATAGAGATAAAAAGTCTTATTATACTCAGCAGGATAGCCATAAAAACAACCCTAAAAAATAGAGATAAAAAGTCGTATTATACTCAGCAGGATAGCCATAAAAACAACCCTAAAAAAGGAGATAAAACGTCTTATTATACTCAGCAGGATAGCCATAAAAACAACCCTAAAAAATTGAGATAAAAAGTCTTATTATACTCAGCAGGATAGCCATAAAAACAACCCTAAACAATTAGAGATAAAAGTTGTATTATACTCAACAGGATAGCCATAAAAACAACCCTAAAAAATTAGAGATAAAAGTTGTATTATACTCAGCAGGATAGCCGTAAAAACAACCCTAAAAAAATTGAGATAAAAAGTCATATTATACTTAGCAGGATAGCCATAAAAACAACCCTAAAAAATTCTGGTCTTCCATACCCTCTCTCATCAAGCCAGGTATAAAAAAAAAGGATCCCAGCCCATACCCAGACATTCCCCCTCTTCAAACAACTACCTATTTCTGTACATACTTCATAGAATGCATAGCCAACTTAACCTCAAACTCACCTAAAACAAACCCCCTTTCATGCAGCCAACTTCTACTACCGTTGACCCAAGCACATTTCCTTCAGAAAACTCCTGTAACTGCAACAATGCACATACAGATAATGCAACCCACTTCACCTTTCAATAATTTTCTATAACACTCGTAAAAAAGATTTTACATAAAGTAAAACTTTGTTCCACCTCAGCTGAAAACCTTTCCCAGAATGCCTAAATCAGTTGCAGATGGAATAGCATACCCAATCAGGACTCTCAGTAATAGATCAATTACAGAATCTCATGTCCCTAACTTGTGAAAAATCCCCCATCAATCAGCTATCCACACTGGGTCCCCATCCCTATCTATTCAATGGTTCTCTAGTTACCTTGACAATAGACAACAAGCCTTATAATGGCAAGGATCCATCTCCGCACATCTTCCCACTTCCACAGGAGTGCCACAAGGATTTGGCCCTCTACCATTTAATATTTTACCAATAACCTACATTAATCTTCTTGTGAAGGCACCTTCATTTCAATATGCAGATGACTCTACTATCCTCTGCTCTTCAAACACTTTAACTCACCTCCAACAAATCACAACAAGCTAATCATCTCCATTGAAACCTGGCTTACAAGATTACATCTCCTAAACTCCAAAAAGCCGAACTCTTCCTCTTTATCCTAAAAACTCAGACTCCTAACAGAGCATCTTTCAAACTCTTCTCGGCAAATGGCACTGAAATTGAATTAGTCTGCCACATCAAACTGTTTGGAGTCATAATAGATGATAATCTTAAGTCTGATCTCCGCATCCAAAGCAATATCAAGAAAACCTATCAAAAACTAGGCATGCTGTAAACAAACAAACATTTTCTGAGCACACGCACAAAAATTACTCTAATCAGAACCTACCTTCTGTCCTCCCTACTGTATGGAGCACCAATTCTAACCAATTTACAATCCTCCATAAAAAATAAACTTGAAAGCTGCTACAGCAAAATTGCCAAGTTTGTTACTAATTCCTTCTCCTTTTCCCATCATTGTAAAGCTCTACATCCCCTTACCTGGCTGGAGCTCCCCCTCCACCTCTCCTACATTTAACTTATAACAGTACATACATTTGTACACAAACCATTAGCCTATCCAACTCGTACCCCTTTAATTAACATGTATTTCCCTAAAAGAACTTTTAGATCAGAAAACAAACAACTTGTCATCATGAATAAACCAAATGAATCCCCTGGGCAAAGCCTATACTCTTACAGAGTAGCAAAAAAAAAAATAGAACTTCATACCTCTAACCATCAGAACTATTTCGAACCTACCTACCTTTAAATGTTCACTAGAAGAATACCTTACAAAATCTTGGACCTGCTCCTGTGCCAATCCTGGCTGAACTTACTCACTATGCGTCACTCATCCTTTCAGCTTACATCACACCTCACAACCCTCTCCTGCCCCCTATTCCACTCCTTTCTTTGGTTTTTCCCACTACCTTACCTTATCCACTTCATTTCTGCAGACCTTTCCTCTACCTCTTTCCTGTCTACGCACCTAAATTACCTGAATGCATCGTGCCTACCCTCTTCTTATAATCCCCTTCGCTCTGTCCTTCTTCCTTCTATAACCATATTAACACCATCTTTATACTAAGACAGCAATCAATTCCCTCTCACTGTCTCTAATCACATAATCTCTGGTATATCTTTAAAATATCTTATTATACTTGTCTCAGGTCTAATTTATCATGTAGCACTCTATCTAACAAATAATATGACTATTGAGGTTTTACTCTCATATTCTTCCCAACGCGTGTTGTTGTTTTTCGCTGCACTTTACTATGAAGTAAGTGTTCAATGTTTCATTGTCATTACATTTTTTTCACTCTTATGATTTGTAATGTAACACTATACATTGCAATTTAAGATATCGGTACCTGATTTTTGAAAGATTGTGTCTGTGGAGCTTTTCTCCCTGGGCCTCCACTGAATATAGGTACTTTCTGGTCCAGTTTGACTTTCTTGGTAAACAAATATCAGATAAATAAATATGAGTTTCTGTGTGTGTGTGTGTGTGTGTGTGGGGGGTTCACACTGGGCAAGCAATGTCTGTTCCTTCCCCTCACTAGCACATGGCTAGATAACATGTGCAGACTTTGCCATGTGACCCTATAAGTGGCAGGCTGCATAGTCCTGAATGCTGTGTCCCCTTTTATTTTATCACACTGTGTATTGTTACACCACTGAAGACAACTGCCCCAGGCCTCCTGATTCTGAAGTATGACAGGTTGCAAAGACATCTGCGCTGTGCTGATTGGCTTGCTAACATTTTTCATTGCTGGTGCACTAATATGCTTTTAGGTACTTACTAAGCTACTGATCTGTGAGAATCTTAAGAAGGCTAGATTTATATTCACATGGCAGTTCTTAGCCATTATATTTTGGATACAAATAACCCAGAGATGGTCTGAATAAGGGTATGTTGGGACATTTACAGTTTTTCTTATTAATGATGGACAGGGGTGAATTTGTGATTAGCATACATTCATCCAAATTACATTTGGATAGATTGAAAAGTACTTTGTTCTCTGCATTCCTCCAACATGGTGTATTTGTCAAGTACATGATTATACACTTCTAAGTATTTAGTTTTAGTCTATGATCATGACAACAGCTATTTATTTGAGACCGACCCTCTTGGAGGATCTTGGTGTCCTCTGCAGAGTATAAGGCAGTTGTCATGCAGTTGGTACAGAGGGTTAAGTCTATCAGCTGTAGCTCCTTTGGTACAGAGTTTAGAGTATAAGGCAGTTGTCATGCAGTTGGTACAGAGGGTTAAGTCTATCAGCTGTAGCTCCTTTGGTACAGAGTGCAGAGTATAAGGCAGTTGTCATGCAGTTGGTACAGAGGGTTAAATCTATCAGCTGTAGCTCCTTTGGTACAGAGTTCAGAGTATAAGGCAGTTGTCATGCAGTTGGTACAGATGGTTAAGTCTATCAGCTGTAACTCCTTTGGTACAGAGTGCAGAGTATAAGGCAGTTGTCATGCAGTTGGTACAGAGGGTTAAGTCTATCATCTGTAGCTCCTTTGGTACAGAGTGCAGAGTATAAGGCAGTTGTCATGCAGTTGGTACAGAGGATTAAATCTATCAGCTGTAGCTCCTTTGGTACAGAGTTCAGAGTATAAGGCAGTTGTCATGCAGTTGGTACAGAGGGTTAAGTCTATCAGCTGTAGCTCCTTTGGTACAGAGTTCAGAGTATAAGGCAGTTGTCATGCAGTTGGTACAGAGGGTTAAGACTATCAGCTGTAACTCCTTTGGTACAGAGTGCAGAGTATAAGGCAGTTGTCATGCAGTTGGTACAGAGGGTTAAGTCTATCAGCTGTAGCTCCTTTTTTACAGAGTTCAGAGTATAAGGCAGTTGTCATGCAGTTGGTACAGAGGGTTAAATCTATCAGCTGTAGCTCCTTTGGTACAGAGTGCAGAGTATAAGGCAGTTGTCATGCAGTTGGTACAGAGGGTTAAGTCTATCATCTGTAGCTCCTTTGGTACAGAGTGCAGAGTATAAGGCAGTTGTCATGCAGTTGGTACAGAGGATTAAATCTATCAGCTGTAGCTCCTTTGGTACAGAGTTCAGAGTATAAGGCAGTTGTCATGCAGTTGGTACAGAGGGTTAAGTCTATCAGCTGTAGCTCCTTTGGTACAGAGTTCAGAGTATAAGGCAGTTGTCATGCAGTTGGTACAGAGGGTTAAGACTATCAGCTGTAACTCCTTTGGTACAGAGTGCAGAGTATAAGGCAGTTGTCATGCAGTTGGTACAGAGGGTTAAGTCTATCAGCTGTAGCTCCTTTGGTACAGAGTGCAGAGTATAAGGCAGTTGTCATGCAGTTGGTACAGAGGGTTAAATCTATCAGCAGTAGCTCCTTTGGTACAGAGTTCAGAGTATAAGGCAGTTGTCATGCAGTTGGTACAGAGGGTTAAGTCTATCAGCTGTAGCTCCTTTGGTACAGAGTTCAGTGTATAAGGCAGTTGTCATGCAGTTGGTACAGAGGGTTAAATCTATCAGCTGTAGCTCCTTTGGTACAGAGTGCAGAGTATAAGGCAGATGTCATGCAGTTGGTACAGAGGGTTAAATCTATCAGCTGTAGCTCTTTTGGTACAGAGTGCAGAGTATAAGGCAGTTGTCATGCAGTTGGTACAGAGGGTTAAGTCTATCAGCTGTAGCTCCTTTGGTACATAGTTCAGAGCGCAGTGCTACCTATCCCCATAGTGAATGTTACATTGCTATACACAAACATTGTACACATGGGCAGCACTGCTACCTATCCTTACTATTCATGATACATCATTCAACACAAACATTCTACATGAGAGCGCAGTGCTACCTATCCCCACAGTGAATGTTACATTGCTATACACAAACATTGTAAACATGGGCGGCACTGCTACCTATCCTTACTATTCATGATACATCATTCAACACAAACATTCTACATGAGAGCGCAGTGCTACCTATCCCCACAGTGAATGTTACATTGCTATACACAAACATTGTACACATGGGCAGCACTGCTACCTATCCTTACTATTCATGATACATCATTCAACACAAACATTCTACATGAGAGCAGTGCTACCTATCCCCACAGTGAATGTTACATTGCTATACACAAACATTGTACACATGGGCAGCACTGCTACCTATCCTTACTATTCATGATACATCATTCAACACAAACATTCTACATGAGAGCAGTGCTACCTATCCCCACAGTGAATGTTACATTGCTATACACAAACATTGTACACGTGGGCAGCACTGCTACCTATCCTTACTATTCATGATACATCATTCAACACAAACATTCTACATGAGAGCGCAGTGCTACCTATCCCCACAGTGAATGTTACATTGCTATACACAAACATTGTACATGTGGGCAGCACTGCTACCTATCCTTACTATTCATGATACATCACTCAACACAAACATTCTACATGAGAGCGCAGTGCTACCTATCCCCACAGTGAATGTTACATTGCTATACACAAACATTGTACACGTGGGCAGCACTGCTACCTATCCTTACTATTCATGATACATCATTCAACACAAACATTCTACATGAGAGCGCAGTGCTACCTATCCCCACAGTGAATGTTACATTGCTATACACAAACATTGTACACGTGGGCAGCACTGCTACCTATCCTTACTATTCATGATACATCATTCAACACAAACATTCTACATGAGAGCAGTGCTACCTATCCCCACAGTGAATGTTACATTGCTATACACAAACATTGTACACATGGGCAGCACTGCTACCTATCCTTACTATTCATGATACATCATTCAACACAAACATTCTACATGAGAGCGCAGTGCTACCTATCCCCACAGTGAATGTTACATTGCTATACACAAACATTGTACACATGGGCAGCACTGCTACCTATCCTTACTATTCATGATACATCACTCAACACAAACATTCTACATGAGAGCGCAGTGCTACCTATCCCCACAGTGAATGTTACATTGCTATACACAAACATTGTACACATGGGCAGCACTGCTACCTATCCTTACTATTCATGATACATCATTCAACACAAACATTCTACATGAGAGCAGTGCTACCTATCCCCACAGTGAATGTTACATTGCTATACACAAACATTGTACACGTGGGCAGCACTGCTACCTATCCTTACTATTCATGATACATCATTCAACACAAACATTCTACATGAGAGCACAGTGCTACCTATCCCCACAATGAATGTTACATCGCTATACACAAACATTGTACATGGGGCGGGACTGCTACTTATCCTTACTATTCATGATACATCATTCAACACAAACATTCTACATGAGAGCGCAGTGCTACCTATCCCCACAGTGAATGTTACATTGCTATACACAAACATTGTACATGAGGACGGCACTGCTACCTATCCTTACTATTCATGATACATCACTCAACACAAACATTCTACATGAGACCGCAGTGCTACCTATCCCCACAGTGAATGTTACATTGCTATACACAAACATTGTACACATGGGCAGCACTGCTACCTATCCTTACTATTCATGATACATCATTCAACACAAACATTCTACATGAGAGCGCAGTGCTACCTATCCCCACAGTGAATGTTACATTGCTATACACAAACATTGTACACATGGGCAGCACTGCTACCTATCCTTACTATTCATGATACATCACTCAACACAAACATTCTACATGAGAGCGCAGTGCTACCTATCCCCACAGTGAATGTTACATTGCTATACACAAACATTGTACACATGGGCAGCACTGCTACCTATCCTTACTATTCATGATACATCATTCAACACAAACATTCTACATGAGAGCGCAGTGCTACCTATCCCCACAGTGAATGTTACATTGCTATACACAAACATTGTACACATGGGCAGCACTGCTACCTATCCTTACTATTCATGATACATCATTCAACACAAACATTCTACATGAGAGCGCAGTGCTACCTATCCCCACAGTGAATGTTACATTGCTATACACAAACATTGTACACGTGGGCAGCACTGCTACCTATCCTTACTATTCATGATACATCACTCAACACAAACATTCTACATGAGAGCGCAGTGCTACCTATCCCCACAGTGAATGTTACATTGCTATACACAAACATTGTACACGTGGGCAGCACTGCTACCTATCCTTACTATTCATGATACATCATTCAACACAAACATTCTACATGAGAGCGCAGTGCTACCTATCCCCACAGTGAATGTTACATTGCTATACACAAACATTGTACACATGGGCAGCACTGCTACCTATCCTTACTATTCATGATACATCATTCAACACAAACATTCTACATGAGAGCGCAGTGCTACCTATCCCCACAGTGAATGTTACATTGCTATACACAAACATTGTACACATGGGCAGCACTGCTACCTATCCTTACTATTCATGATACATCATTCAACACAAACATTCTACATGAGAGCAGTGCTACCTATCCCCACAGTGAATGTTACATTGCTATACACAAACATTGTACACATGGGCAGCACTGCTACCTATCCTTACTATTCATGATACATCATTCAACACAAACATTCTACATGAGAGCGCAGTGCTACCTATCCCCACAGTGAATGTTACATTGCTATACACAAACATTGTACACATGGGCAGCACTGCTACCTATCCTTACTATTCATGATACATCACTCAACACAAACATTCTACATGAGAGCGCAGTGCTACCTATCCCCACAGTGAATGTTACATTGCTATACACAAACATTGTACACATGGGCAGCACTGCTACCTATCCTTACTATTCATGATACATCACTCAACACAAACATTCTACATGAGAGCAGTGCTACCTATCCCCACAGTGAATGTTACATTGCTATACACAAACATTGTACACATGGGCAGCACTGCTACCTATCCTTACTATTCATGATACATCATTCAACACAAACATTCTACATGAGAGCGCAGTGCTACCTATCCCCACAGTGAATGTTACATTGCTATACACAAACATTGTACACATGGGCAGCACTGCTACCTATCCTTACTATTCATGATACATCATTCAACACAAACATTCTACATGAGAGCGCAGTGCTACCTATCCCCACAGTGAATGTTACATTGCTATACACAAACATTGTACACATGGGCAGCACTGCTACCTATCCTTACTATTCATGATACATCATTCAACACAAACATTCTACATGAGAGCGCAGTGCTACCTATCCCCACAGTGAATGTTACATTGCTATACACAAACATTGTACATGTGGCACTGCTACCTATCCTTACTATTCATGATACATCATTCAACACAAACATTCTACATGAGAGCGCAGTGCTACCTATCCCCACAGTGAATGTTACATTGCTATACACAAACATTGTACACATGGGCAGCACTGCTACCTATCCTTACTATTCATGATACATCATTCAACACAAACATTCTACATGAGAGCGCAGTGCTACCTATCCCCACAGTGAATGTTACATTGCTATACACAAACATTGTACACATGGGCAGCACTGCTACCTATCCTTACTATTCATGATACATCACTCAACACAAACATTCTACATGAGAGCGCAGTGCTACCTATCCCCACAGTGAATGTTACATTGCTATACACAAACATTGTACACATGGGCAGCACTGCTACCTATCCTTACTATTCATGATACATCATTCAACACAAACATTCTACATGAGAGCGCAGTGCTACCTATCCCCACAGTGAATGTTACATTGCTATACACAAACATTGTACACATGGCAGCACTGCTACCTATCCTTACTATTCATGATACATCACTCAACACAAACATTCTACATGAGAGCGCAGTGCTACCTATCCCCACAGTGAATGTTACATTGCTATACACAAACATTGTACACATGGGCAGCACTGCTACCTATCCTTACTATTCATGATACATCATTCAACACAAACATTCTACATGAGAGCGCAGTGCTACCTATCCCCACAGTGAATGTTACATTGCTATACACAAACATTGTACACGTGGGCAGCACTGCTACCTATCCTTACTATTCATGATACATCACTCAACACAAACATTCTACATGAGAGCAGTGCTACCTATCCCCACAGTGAATGTTACATTGCTATACACAAACATTGTACACGTGGGCAGCACTGCTACCTATCCTTACTATTCATGATACATCATTCAACACAAACATTCTACATGAGAGCGCAGTGCTACCTATCCCCACAGTGAATGTTACATTGCTATACACAAACATTGTACATGGACAGCACTGCTACCTATCCTTACTATTCATGATACATCATTCAACACAAACATTCTACATGAGAGCGCAGTGCTACCTATCCCCACAGTGAATGTTACATTGCTATACACAAACATTGTACATGTGGGCAGCACTGCTACCTATCCTTACTATTCATGATACATCACTCAACACAAACATTCTACATGAGAGCAGTGCTACCTATCCCCACAGTGAATGTTACATTGCTATACACAAACATTGTACACGTGGGCAGCACTGCTACCTATCCTTACTATTCATGATACATCACTCAACACAAACATTCTACATGAGAGCGCAGTGCTACCTATCCCCACAGTGAATGTTACATTGCTATACACAAACATTGTACACATGGGTGGCACTGCTACCTATCCTTACTATTCATGATACATCATTCAACACAAACATTCTACATGAGAGTGCAGTGCTACCTATCCCCACAGTGAATGTTACATTGCTATACACAAACATTGTACACATGGGCAGCACTGCTACCTATCCTTACTATTCATGATACATCATTCAACACAAACATTCTACATGAGACAGCAGTGCTACCTATCCCCACAGTGAATGTTACATTGCTATACACAAACATTGTACACATGGGCAGCACTGCTACCTATCCTTACTATTCATGATACATCATTCAACACAAACATTCTACATGAGAGCGCAGTGCTACCTATCCCCACAGTGAATGTTACATTGCTATACACAAACATTGTACATGTGGGCAGCACTGCTACCTATCCTTACTATTCATGATACATCATTCAACACAAACATTCTACATGAGAGCGCAGTGCTACCTATCCCCACAGTGAATGTTACATTGCTATACACAAACATTGTACACATGGGCAGCACTGCTACCTATCCTTACTATTCATGATACATCACTCAACACAAACATTCTACATGAGAGCAGTGCTACCTATCCCCACAGTGAATGTTACATTGCTATACACAAACATTGTACACATGGGCAGCACTGCTACCTATCCTTACTATTCATGATACATCATTCAACACAAACATTCTACATGAGAGCGCAGTGCTACCTATCCCCACAGTGAATGTTACATTGCTATACACAAACATTGTACACATGGGCAGCACTGCTACCTATCCTTACTATTCATGATACATCATTCAACACAAACATTCTACATTAGAGTGCAGTGCTATCTATCCACACAGTGAATGTTACATTGCTATACACCAACATTGTACATGATGACTGAACTGCTACCTATCCTTACTATTCCTGATACGCCATTCAACACAAACATTCTACATGAGAGCAGTGCTACCTATCCCCACAGTGAATGTTACATTGCTATACACAAACATTGTACACATGGGCAGCACTGCTACCTATCCTTACTATTCATGATACATCATTCAACACAAACATTCTACATGAGAGCGCAGTGCTACCTATCCCCACAGTGAATGTTACATTGCTATACACAAACATTGTACACGTGGGCAGCACTGCTACCTATCCTTACTATTCATGATACATCATTCAACACAAACATTCTACATGAGAGCAGTGCTACCTATCCCCACAGTGAATGTTACATTGCTATACACAAACATTGTACACGTGGGCAGCACTGCTACCTATCCTTACTATTCATGATACATCATTCAACACAAACATTCTACATGAGAGCGCAGTGCTACCTATCCCCACAGTGAATGTTACATTGCTATACACAAACATTGTACATGTGGGCAGCACTGCTACCTATCCTTACTATTCATGATACATCATTCAACACAAACATTCTACATGAGAGCGCAGTGCTACCTATCCCCACAGTGAATGTTACATTGCTATACACAAACATTGTACACATGGGCAGCACTGCTACCTATCCTTACTATTCATGATACATCATTCAACACAAACATTCTACATGAGAGCGCAGTGCTACCTATCCCCACAGTGAATGTTACATTGCTATACACAAACATTGTACACATGGGCAGCACTGCTACCTATCCTTACTATTCATGATACATCATTCAACACAAACATTCTACATGAGAGCAGTGCTACCTATCCCCACAGTGAATGTTACATTGCTATACACAAACATTGTACACATGGGCAGCACTGCTACCTATCCTTACTATTCATGATACATCATTCAACACAAACATTCTACATGAGAGCGCAGTGCTACCTATCCCCACAGTGAATGTTACATTGCTATACACAAACATTGTACACATGGGCAGCACTGCTACCTATCCTTACTATTCATGATACATCATTCAACACAAACATTCTACATGAGAGCAGTGCTACCTATCCCCACAGTGAATGTTACATTGCTATACACAAACATTGTACACGTGGGCAGCACTGCTACCTATCCTTACTATTCATGATACATCATTCAACACAAACATTCTACATGAGAGCGCAGTGCTACCTATCCCCACAGTGAATGTTACATTGCTATACACAAACATTGTACACGTGGGCAGCACTGCTACCTATCCTTACTATTCATGATACATCATTCAACACAAACATTCTACATGAGAGCGCAGTGCTACCTATCCCCACAGTGAATGTTACATTGCTATACACAAACATTGTACACATGGGCAGCACTGCTACCTATCCTTACTATTCATGATACATCACTCAACACAAACATTCTACATGAGAGCGCAGTGCTACCTATCCCCACAGTGAATGTTACATTGCTATACACAAACATTGTACACGTGGGTGGCACTGCTACCTATCCTTACTATTCATGATACATCACTCAACACAAACATTCTACATGAGAGCAGTGCTACCTATCCCCACAGTGAATGTTACATTGCTATACACAAACATTGTACACATGGGCAGCACTGCTACCTATCCTTACTATTCATGATACATCATTCAACACAAACATTCTACATGAGAGCGCAGTGCTACCTATCCCCACAGTGAATGTTACATTGCTATACACAAACATTGTACACATGGGCAGCACTGCTACCTATCCTTACTATTCATGATACATCATTCAACACAAACATTCTACATGAGAGCGCAGTGCTACCTATCCCCACAGTGAATGTTACATTGCTATACACAAACATTGTACACATGGGTGGCACTGCTACCTATCCTTACTATTCATGATACATCATTCAACACAAACATTCTACATGAGAGCAGTGCTACCTATCCCCACAGTGAATGTTACATTGCTATACACAAACATTGTACACGTGGGCAGCACTGCTACCTATCCTTACTATTCATGATACATCATTCAACACAAACATTCTACATGAGAGCGCAGTGCTACCTATCCCCACAGTGAATGTTACATTGCTATACACAAACATTGTACACATGGGCAGCACTGCTACCTATCCTTACTATTCATGATACATCATTCAACACAAACATTCTACATGAGAGCGCAGTGCTACCTATCCCCACAGTGAATGTTACATTGCTATACACAAACATTGTACACATGGGCAGCACTGCTACCTATCCTTACTATTCATGATACATCATTCAACACAAACATTCTACATGAGAGCGCAGTGCTACCTATCCCCACAGTGAATGTTACATTGCTATACACAAACATTGTACACGTGGGCAGCACTGCTACCTATCCTTACTATTCATGATACATCATTCAACACAAACATTCTACATGAGAGCAGTGCTACCTATCCCCACAGTGAATGTTACATTGCTATACACAAACATTGTACACATGGGCAGCACTGCTACCTATCCTTACTATTCATGATACATCATTCAACACAAACATTCTACATGAGAGCGCAGTGCTACCTATCCCCACAGTGAATGTTACATTGCTATACACAAACATTGTACATGTGGGCAGCACTGCTACCTATCCTTACTATTCATGATACATCACTCAACACAAACATTCTACATGAGAGCGCAGTGCTACCTATCCCCACAGTGAATGTTACATTGCTATACACAAACATTGTACACGTGGGCAGCACTGCTACCTATCCTTACTATTCATGATACATCATTCAACACAAACATTCTACATGAGAGCGCAGTGCTACCTATCCCCACAGTGAATGTTACATTGCTATACACAAACATTGTACACGTGGGCAGCACTGCTACCTATCCTTACTATTCATGATACATCATTCAACACAAACATTCTACATGAGAGCGCAGTGCTACCTATCCCCACAGTGAATGTTACATTGCTATACACAAACATTGTACACGTGGCAGCACTGCTACCTATCCTTACTATTCATGATACATCATTCAACACAAACATTCTACATGAGAGCGCAGTGCTACCTATCCCCACAGTGAATGTTACATTGCTATACACAAACATTGTACACATGGGCAGCACTGCTACCTATCCTTACTATTCATGATACATCATTCAACACAAACATTCTACATGAGAGCGCAGTGCTACCTATCCCCACAGTGAATGTTACATTGCTATACACAAACATTGTACATGGGCAGCACTGCTACCTATCCTTACTATTCATGATACATCATTCAACACAAACATTCTACATGAGAGCGCAGTGCTACCTATCCCCACAGTGAATGTTACATTGCTATACACAAACATTGTACACATGGGCAGCACTGCTACCTATCCTTACTATTCATGATACATCATTCAACACAAACATTCTACATGAGAGCAGTGCTACCTATCCCCACAGTGAATGTTACATTGCTATACACAAACATTGTACACATGGGCAGCACTGCTACCTATCCTTACTATTCATGATACATCACTCAACACAAACATTCTACATGAGAGCGCAGTGCTACCTATCCCCACAGTGAATGTTACATTGCTATACACAAACATTGTACATGTGGGCAGCACTGCTACCTATCCTTACTATTCATGATACATCATTCAACACAAACATTCTACATGAGAGCGCAGTGCTACCTATCCCCACAGTGAATGTTACATTGCTATACACAAACATTGTACATGTGGGCAGCACTGCTACCTATCCTTACTATTCATGATACATCATTCAACACAAACATTCTACATGAGAGCAGTGCTACCTATCCCCACAGTGAATGTTACATTGCTATACACAAACATTGTACACATGGGCAGCACTGCTACCTATCCTTACTATTCATGATACATCATTCAACACAAACATTCTACATGAGAGCGCAGTGCTACCTATCCCCACAGTGAATGTTACATTGCTATACACAAACATTGTACACATGGGCAGCACTGCTACCTATCCTTACTATTCATGATACATCATTCAACACAAACATTCTACATGAGAGCGCAGTGCTACCTATCCCCACAGTGAATGTTACATTGCTATACACAAACATTGTACACATGGGCAGCACTGCTACCTATCCTTACTATTCATGATACATCATTCAACACAAACATTCTACATGAGAGCGCAGTGCTACCTATCCCCACAGTGAATGTTACATTGCTATACACAAACATTGTACACGTGGCAGCACTGCTACCTATCCTTACTATTCATGATACATCATTCAACACAAACATTCTACATGAGAGCAGTGCTACCTATCCCCACAGTGAATGTTACATTGCTATACACAAACATTGTACACATGGGCAGCACTGCTACCTATCCTTACTATTCATGATACATCACTCAACACAAACATTCTACATGAGAGCGCAGTGCTACCTATCCCCACAGTGAATGTTACATTGCTATACACAAACATTGTACACATGGGCAGCACTGCTACCTATCCTTACTATTCATGATACATCACTCAACACAAACATTCTACATGAGAGCGCAGTGCTACCTATCCCCACAGTGAATGTTACATTGCTATACACAAACATTGTACATGGGCAGCACTGCTACCTATCCTTACTATTCATGATACATCATTCAACACAAACATTCTACATGAGAGCAGTGCTACCTATCCCCACAGTGAATGTTACATTGCTATACACAAACATTGTACATGTGGGCAGCACTGCTACCTATCCTTACTATTCATGATACATCATTCAACACAAACATTCTACATGAGAGCGCAGTGCTACCTATCCCCACAGTGAATGTTACATTGCTATACACAAACATTGTACATGTGGGCAGCACTGCTACCTATCCTTACTATTCATGATACATCATTCAACACAAACATTCTACATGAGAGCGCAGTGCTACCTATCCCCACAGTGAATGTTACATTGCTATACACAAACATTGTACACATGGGCAGCACTGCTACCTATCCTTACTATTCATGATACATCATTCAACACAAACATTCTACATGAGAGCGCAGTGCTACCTATCCCCACAGTGAATGTTACATTGCTATACACAAACATTGTACATGTGGGCAGCACTGCTACCTATCCTTACTATTCATGATACATCATTCAACACAAACATTCTACATGAGAGCGCAGTGCTACCTATCCCCACAGTGAATGTTACATTGCTATACACAAACATTGTACACGTGGGCAGCACTGCTACCTATCCTTACTATTCATGATACATCATTCAACACAAACATTCTACATGAGAGCAGTGCTACCTATCCCCACAGTGAATGTTACATTGCTATACACAAACATTGTACACATGGGCAGCACTGCTACCTATCCTTACTATTCATGATACATCATTCAACACAAACATTCTACATGAGAGCAGTGCTACCTATCCCCACAGTGAATGTTACATTGCTATACACAAACATTGTACACGTGGGCAGCACTGCTACCTATCCTTACTATTCATGATACATCATTCAACACAAACATTCTACATGAGAGCGCAGTGCTACCTATCCCCACAGTGAATGTTACATTGCTATACACAAACATTGTACACATGGGCAGCACTGCTACCTATCCTTACTATTCATGATACATCACTCAACACAAACATTCTACATGAGAGCGCAGTGCTACCTATCCCCACAGTGAATGTTACATTGCTATACACAAACATTGTACACGTGGGCAGCACTGCTACCTATCCTTACTATTCATGATACATCATTCAACACAAACATTCTACATGAGAGCAGTGCTACCTATCCCCACAGTGAATGTTACATTGCTATACACAAACATTGTACACGTGGGCAGCACTGCTACCTATCCTTACTATTCATGATACATCATTCAACACAAACATTCTACATGAGAGCGCAGTGCTACCTATCCCCACAGTGAATGTTACATTGCTATACACAAACATTGTACACATGGGCAGCACTGCTACCTATCCTTACTATTCATGATACATCATTCAACACAAACATTCTACATGAGAGCGCAGTGCTACCTATCCCCACAGTGAATGTTACATTGCTATACACAAACATTGTACACGTGGGCAGCACTGCTACCTATCCTTACTATTCATGATACATCATTCAACACAAACATTCTACATGAGAGCAGTGCTACCTATCCCCACAGTGAATGTTACATTGCTATACACAAACATTGTACACATGGGCAGCACTGCTACCTATCCTTACTATTCATGATACATCATTCAACACAAACATTCTACATGAGAGCGCAGTGCTACCTATCCCCACAGTGAATGTTACATTGCTATACACAAACATTGTACACATGGGCAGCACTGCTACCTATCCTTACTATTCATGATACATCACTCAACACAAACATTCTACATGAGAGCGCAGTGCTACCTATCCCCACAGTGAATGTTACATTGCTATACACAAACATTGTACATGTGGGCAGCACTGCTACCTATCCTTACTATTCATGATACATCATTCAACACAAACATTCTACATGAGAGCGCAGTGCTACCTATCCCCACAGTGAATGTTACATTGCTATACACAAACATTGTACATGTGGGCAGCACTGCTACCTATCCTTACTATTCATGATACATCATTCAACACAAACATTCTACATGAGAGCAGTGCTACCTATCCCCACAGTGAATGTTACATCGCTATACACAAACATTGTACATGGGCAGCACTGCTACCTATCCTTACTATTCATGATACATCATTCAACACAAACATTCTACATGAGAGCGCAGTGCTACCTATCCCCACAGTGAATGTTACATTGCTATACACAAACATTGTACATGAGGACGGCACTGCTACCTATCCTTACTATTCATGATACATCACTCAACACAAACATTCTACATGAGAGCGCAGTGCTACCTATCCCCACAGTGAATGTTACATTGCTATACACAAACATTGTACACATGGGTGGCACTGCTACCTATCCTTACTATTCATGATACATCATTCAACACAAACATTCTACATGAGAGCAGTGCTACCTATCCCCACAGTGAATGTTACATTGCTATACACAAACATTGTACATGAGGACGGCACTGCTACCTATCCTTACTATTCATGATACATCATTCAACACAAACATTCTACATGAGAGCGCAGTGCTACCTATCCCCACAGTGAATGTTACATTGCTATACACAAACATTGTACACATGGGCAGCACTGCTACCTATCCTTACTATTCATGATACATCATTCAACACAAACATTCTACATGAGAGCAGTGCTACCTATCCCCACAGTGAATGTTACATTGCTATACACAAACATTGTACACGTGGGCAGCACTGCTACCTATCCTTACTATTCATGATACATCATTCAACACAAACATTCTACATGAGAGCGCAGTGCTACCTATCCCCACAGTGAATGTTACATTGCTATACACAAACATTGTACACATGGGCAGCACTGCTACCTATCCTTACTATTCATGATACATCATTCAACACAAACATTCTACATGAGAGCGCAGTGCTACCTATCCCCACAGTGAATGTTACATTGCTATACACAAACATTGTACACGTGGGCAGCACTGCTACCTATCCTTACTATTCATGATACATCATTCAACACAAACATTCTACATGAGAGCGCAGTGCTACCTATCCCCACAGTGAATGTTACATTGCTATACACAAACATTGTACACATGGGCAGCACTGCTACCTATCCTTACTATTCATGATACATCACTCAACACAAACATTCTACATGAGAGCAGTGCTACCTATCCCCACAGTGAATGTTACATTGCTATACACAAACATTGTACACATGGGCAGCACTGCTACCTATCCTTACTATTCATGATACATCATTCAACACAAACATTCTACATGAGAGCGCAGTGCTACCTATCCCCACAGTGAATGTTACATTGCTATACACAAACATTGTACACGTGGGCAGCACTGCTACCTATCCTTACTATTCATGATACATCACTCAACACAAACATTCTACATGAGAGCGCAGTGCTACCTATCCCCACAGTGAATGTTACATTGCTATACACAAACATTGTACACGTGGGCAGCACTGCTACCTATCCTTACTATTCATGATACATCATTCAACACAAACATTCTACATGAGAGCGCAGTGCTACCTATCCCCACAGTGAATGTTACATTGCTATACACAAACATTGTACACATGGGCAGCACTGCTACCTATCCTTACTATTCATGATACATCACTCAACACAAACATTCTACATGAGAGCAGTGCTACCTATCCCCACAGTGAATGTTACATTGCTATACACAAACATTGTACACATGGGCAGCACTGCTACCTATCCTTACTATTCATGATACATCATTCAACACAAACATTCTACATGAGAGCGCAGTGCTACCTATCCCCACAGTGAATGTTACATTGCTATACACAAACATTGTACATGTGGGCAGCACTGCTACCTATCCTTACTATTCATGATACATCACTCAACACAAACATTCTACATGAGAGCGCAGTGCTACCTATCCCCACAGTGAATGTTACATTGCTATACACAAACATTGTACATGTGGGCAGCACTGCTACCTATCCTTACTATTCATGATACATCATTCAACACAAACATTCTACATGAGAGCAGTGCTACCTATCCCCACAGTGAATGTTACATTGCTATACACAAACATTGTACACATGGGCAGCACTGCTACCTATCCTTACTATTCATGATACATCATTCAACACAAACATTCTACATGAGAGCGCAGTGCTACCTATCCCCACAGTGAATGTTACATTGCTATACACAAACATTGTACATGTGGGCAGCACTGCTACCTATCCTTACTATTCATGATACATCACTCAACACAAACATTCTACATGAGAGCGCAGTGCTACCTATCCCCACAGTGAATGTTACATTGCTATACACAAACATTGTACATGGGTGGCACTGCTACCTATCCTTACTATTCATGATACATCATTCAACACAAACATTCTACATGAGAGCAGTGCTACCTATCCCCACAGTGAATGTTACATTGCTATACACAAACATTGTACACATGGGCAGCACTGCTACCTATCCTTACTATTCATGATACATCATTCAACACAAACATTCTACATGAGAGTGCAGTGCTACCTATCCCCACAGTGAATGTTACATTGCTATACACAAACATTGTACACGTGGGCGGCACTGCTACCTATCCTTACTATTCATGATACATCATTCAACACAAACATTCTACATGAGAGCGCAGTGCTACCTATCCCCACAGTGAATGTTACATTGCTATACACAAACATTGTACACATGGGCAGCACTGCTACCTATCCTTACTATTCATGATACATCACTCAACACAAACATTCTACATGAGACCTGCCCCTACCCCCAAAAAATTTTAA
>NC_056749.1:37793833-37846333 GCF_019279795.1 Protopterus annectens
CTGCTTGACAGGGACACAGAAAAATAAGTTTCTTGGGTGGCATAAGCCAGGGAACCTTTCTGGCTAGGCTTACTTAGGCCCTTGGGCGGATAGCCTAGTAACTATCTATGAACCTTTGAAGAGATGTGTTTTTTTGGGGTATATACCTGTATATAATTGCATACAATTTTAAGTAAAATGTTACTTTTATATTTATTCATATGGTGGGGGGATATAAGAGAAAACATCAATTAGAGGTAGATTTTATGAGAAAATGCTTTAAAAGAAGTTGGTAGGTGTAGATTTTAATTAAGTATATATCATGATATAATTATTAATTAAGGTTGTGGACAATGGGGTTTAGTATGGATTATAATAAAATGAGAAGTGGTTTATGTAAAGTTATTCTGAAGAAGTTTTATGTTTCTGAAATAAAAGCGCTAAATCTGTGGTTATTGTGGCAATAAACCGTTTCTTTTTATATTTTTGGAGTGTTCCGTTGTGTGCAAAGGATGGACCTTTATTGACTGAGTGACTGCCAGTTGCTGTTTGGTTCCTGGTTTTATAGTTTTGGTGTGTTTTCAGCAGATTCGCCTATTAATGTACTGTAGCCGTGCATTTCTGTTTTATAGCCTTTAAACAAGAAAATAAGGCAACTATCAGGAGATGTGTCTAAGTATGCAAGTTTGGGATTATTAAAAACAGAAATGGAGGCTTCCACAGTTTACAAGGATGAAAAGAAAGTTAACTAATAAGAAATATTTGTTAGTATGCAAGTGTAGGATTACTGAGATAGAGATTTATAGATTTTAGGACAGGTAGAACATGTCAGTTTTTTCCCTCGCTTTGCTACACAACATACAGTCTGTAAATGTGACATTTAAGCACTTTAGCATATGCAGCTTGAGTTTGTAACATACATGAAAAGAAAGACTAGAGAATGAGCAGACTCTTTTCACAAACAGAACTGTCTCATATTATTAACAACTGACGAGACTAGCCAGGAAATGTGCTGTTCATAAAACATAAAATCAGGTACTACAATTGGAACTTTCAGTAGAATCAAGGAGAAACACACACACATGTATATGCTAGAGATTAGCAGCAGATAGAAAAAAAAAACACTTAACCAGATGGCAACATACTACAAACGCACTTGCTGTAACTGTGCAGTACATAAAACAAAACAATCGATGGTTTTACTGAACGCCAGTAGAAACTTGCTGATATATTTACTACACATTAACAGCAGAAAGATAACTTTTGGCCAGAATTTCACACAGTAGAAGCTTAGTTGTAATTGTTTCTATACAAGGTTGAACCAGAATGAGAAAAAAACGTATCTGTTAAGAAATTCAAAAATGCAAAATGTACCTTATTGTTGAGTGAAGCAGCTGGATATTGAGAAGAACACTTGGGTCATGGGGATTAAAGAAGTAATACAATACCCACTCAGGCATTACAGGCAAGCTCACTAATTTAGGTATAAACCCTTTTATCACCCACTGGATAGCAAACTGCTCACTGATAGGACCCAGAAGGTCAGAATAGGTGAGGCCACCTCAACCAAGAAGCTAGTCACTAGCGGACTCCCCAGGGCTCATTACTGGATCCATTTCTTTTTTACATCTACTTCTCTGAAATGGAAGCAAATGCAGAATTTATGGCTGACTAAGTTTGCAGATGATTGCAAGCTTATCATCGACTCCCCTGCAGACACTAGGATTCTTCAAGAAAGTCTATCGCTGACTAATAAATGGTGCCAAACCATGGTCTTAAACTCAATACTAAGAAATGCATATTTGTAACCTTTGGGAAGTCCACCATCTCAGCTAATTACCATATTGATAGTACTTCCCTAAGAGTTGACCCAGTAGTCAGGGATCTGGGTATGCATGTACTTAGTAGACTAAACTTCAAGCACCATGTGGCCACTGTTTATGTTGTGCAACTTATATTTAAGGGCATGGCATCGAGGCCAAAAGAGTTCATTATCCAACTGTACTCCACCCTTAGCAAACCAACCATAGAGAACAATGCTCCCATTTGTAAGTACCTAACCAGGTATATGCAGCAACAAGAGCAACCTCAGAGGTTCCTTACAAAAAGGATACAAGGTGTAACAATGTTGCCTTATACAGAGCACCTTAAAGCCCTTTCCCTCTTCTCAGTCTCCTGTATATTGCTTGATCTCAGAGGTTCCTTACAAAAAGGATACAAGGTGTAACAATGTTGCCTTATACAAAGCACCTTAAAGCCCTTTCTCTCCACTCAGTCTCCTGTAGATTGCTGAGGAGTGATCAATGTTTGACTTACAAGGCGTCCACAAACCCCACACTTATGAATCTTCTGCATATTTGTAAGTCAAAGAAAATCAGAAATACAAGGTCAAAGGACCTAAATTTCATCTGTGACTTAGACATGCTGGAGAGACAGATATGTGCACCAGAGACTGCCCCTGCTATGGAACAGGCTTCCCATTCATGTGAAGCTGAGTTTGTCTATTACCCATTTTAAGTGCAACCTAGATCAGTGCGTGGGGAATAGGACATTTACACCAGGCCTGGTGCCCCTATCCCTTGTGAACAGCGGTAGATTTTAAACAGTTGGCCCTCAATGTCCTACTTATATACCCAACGTCATTATTCTTTTGGGAAAACTTGGGTAGGCTTAGAAAGACCCCCCCCCCCAGGTCATTAGCCCAGTAACAATCTAAGAATCTATGAAGAACCATAACTGTTGTATCTGATACAGAATAAACAAACTGGGAAAATGTGATTGTCAGTCATTTTGCTTGCAACTATGTGTCTGCAGGCATTCATCCATATTCTGAGTGGCTGGCCTGTCTCTATTATGTAACCTGTTTCTGGAAATTTCCTGCATTTGATTAGATAAACCACAGTTTTACAAACAAACTAAAAATAGGTGGGAATTGTGGTGAGGGAGAGGCTTCAGCATACAGTGAGGGATGTTTTCAGAATTAGTGATTGACTCATGGCAATCAGATTCCAGTTTTAGAATAAGAATCCCTTCATAATCTCAGCCTATTCTCCACAGCAGGGTTGTAACAGGGAATAAAAGAGTGAATTCAGGCAGCAGTTGCAGGACCTACTAGAAAAACAATAACAACTTGAAATGGTGTTAATAGGCGACCTGAATGCTCACATTGAGTTGTACGGAACAGGATATGAGAACTGCCTGGCTCCAAAAGAGTCGATCAACACATATAAAAAAAGGAAGGCCATTCTAGACTTCTATTTGGCAAATGGCTTGATGGTGGCCAACACATGGTTCAGCAGGAGACACAGTCACAAAATCACATACAACAGTGGCCAACATGCAATGCAGGTAGACTTCCTCCTAGTAAGGAAAGAGCACTGGGGTAGAATCAGAATTGCAAAGTCATACCCAGTGAAACAGTTGTCCATTTGTCCCGCAGCATAAAGCACAGGTTATCACAGTCAGCTGGAAGCAGTGGTCAGCGAAGACGAAAAGGTCAACAGAGATTAGGCTGAAGATCTGAAAGTTGACTGGGGGGAGAAAAAACAGGCTCTATATTAGATCACCGAGCACTTAAAAAAGCGAATGGTGATTAATCAACCCTCTGTAAGCAAAAGCTTACAATTTCGAACTGTCAGAATGATTTTTTTCCTAGGGAAAAAAATCTCTGTTCCAACAACAAAAAAATTCTTTAAACATTACATTAAGTGGGGGGCTTCGCACCCCACACCCCCCGATGTAGGGGGCTGTGCCCCTCACAGCCCCCCTACTTAAATATACCAACTCCAAGACCGCGCTATAGTGTTGAAAATGGCAAAGTAATGAAGCAGCCAAGTGAATTCTTTCCCAGGGAAAGAATTTGCTTAAAAGCTGCTTCGATATTTTGCCATTTCAGGCTTTTGAGTTCAACCAAGACACATTCAAAAGAATGCATCTTCAGTCTTCTAATAGGAACCAACAAAACAACAGTTCCAGGAAATGTGCTGTTCATAAAACATAAAATCAGGTACTACAATTGGAACTTTCAGTAGAATCAAGGAGAAACACACACACATGTATATGCTAGAGATTAGCAGCAGATAGAAAAAAAAACACTTAACCAGATGGCAACATACTACAAACGCACTTGCTGTAACTGTGCAGTACATAAAACAAAACAATCGATGGTTTTACTGAACGCCAGTAGAAATTTGCTGATATATTTACTACACATTAACAGCAGAAAGATAACTTTTAGCCAGAATTTCACACAGTAGAAGCTTAGTTGTAATTGTTTCTATACAAGGTTGAACCAGAATGAGAAAAAAACGTATCTGTTAAGAAATTCAAAAATGCAAAATGTACCTTATTGTTGAGTGAAGCAGCTGGATATTGAGAAGAACACTTGGGTCATGGGGGTTAAAGAAGTAATACAATACCCACTCGGGCATTACAGGCAAGCTCACTAATTTAGGTATAAACCCTTTTATCACCCACTGGATAGCAAACTGCTCACTGATAGGACCCAGAAGGTCAGAATAGGTGAGGCCACCTCAACCAAGAAGCTAGTCACTAGCGGACTCCCCAGGGCTCATTACTGGATCCATTTCTTTTTTACATCTACTTCTCTGAAATGGAAGCAAATGCAGAATTTATGGCTGACTAAGTTTGCAGATGATTGCAAGCTTATCATCGACTCCTGCAGACACTAGGATTCTTCAAGAAAGTCTATCGCTGACTAATAAATGGTGCCAAACCATGGTCTTAAACTCAATACTAAGAAATGCATATTTGTAACCTTTGGGAAGTCCACCATCTCAGCTAATTACCATATTGATAGTACTTCCTAAGAGTTGACCCAGTAGACTGGGATCTGGGTATGCATGTACTTAGTAGACTAAACTTCAAGCACCATGTGGCCACTGTTTATGTTGTGCAACTTATATTTAAGGGCATGGCATCGAGGCCAAAAGAGTTCATTATCCAACTGTACTCCACCCTTAGCAAACCAACCATAGAGAACAATGCTCCCTTTTGTAAGTACCTAACCAGGTATATGCAGCAACAAGAGCAACCTCAGAGGTTCCTTACAAAAAGGATACAAGGTGTAACAATGTTGCCTTATACAAAGCACCTTAAAGCCCTTTCTCTTCACTCAGTCTCCTGTAGATTGCTGAGGAGTGATCAATGTTTGACTTACAACGCGTCCACAAACCCCACACTTATGAATCTTCTGCATATTTGTAAGTCAAAGAAAATCAGAAATACAAGGTCAAAGGACCTAAATTTCATCTGTGACTTAGACATGCTGGAGAGACAGATATGTGCACCAGAGACTGCCCCTCCTATGGAACAGGCTTCCCATTCATGTGAAGCTGAGTTTGTCTATTACCCATTTTAAGTGCAACCTAGATCAGTGCGTGGGGAATAGGACATTTACACCAGGCCTGGTGCCCCTATCCCTTGTGAACAGCGGTAGATTTTAAACAGTTGGCCCTCAATGTCCTACTTATATACCCAACGTCATTATTCTTTTGGGAAAACTTGGGTAGGCTTAGAAAGATCCCCAGGTCATTAGCCCAGTAACAATCTAAGAATCTATGAAGAACCATAACTGTTGTATCTGATACAGAATGAACAAACTGGGAAAATGTGATTGTCAGTCATTTTGCTTGCAACTATGTGTCTGCAGGCATTCATCCATATTCTGAGTGGCTGGCCTGTCTCTATTATGTAACCTGTTTCTGGAAATTTCCTGCATTTTATTAGATAAACCACAGTTTTACAAACAAACTAAAAATAGGTGGGAATTGTGGTGAGGGAGAGGCTTCAGCATACAGTGAGGGATGTTTTCAGAATTAGTGATTGACTCATGGCAATCAGATTCCAGTTTTAGAATAAGAATCTCTTCATAATCTCAGCCTATTCTCCACAGCAGGGTTGTGACAGGGAATAAAAGAGTGAATTCAGGCAGCAGTTGCAGGACCTACTAGAAAAACAATAACAACTTGAAATGGTGTTAATAGGCGACCTGAATGCTCACATTGAGTTGTACGGAACAGGATATGAGAACTGCCTGGCTCCAAAAAAGTCGATCAACACATATAAAAAAAGGAAGGCCATTCTAGACTTCTATTTGGCAAATGGCTTGATGGTGGCCAACACATGGTTCAGCAGGAGACACAGTCACAAAATCACATACAACAGTGGCCAACATGCAATGCAGGTAGACTTCCTCCTAGTAAGGAAAGAGCACTGGGGTAAAATCAGAATTGCAAAGTCATACCCAGTGAAACAGTTGTCCATTTGTCCCGCAGCATAAAGCACAGGTTATCACAGTCAGCTGGAAGCAGTGGTCAGCGAAGACGAAAAGGTCAACAGAGATTAGGCTGAAGATCTGAAAGTTGACTGGGGGGAGAAAAAACAGGCTCTATATTAGATCACCGAGCACTTAAAAAAGCGAATGGTGATTAATCAACCCTCTGTAAGCAAAAGCTTACAATTTCGAACTGTCAGAATGATTTTTTTCCTAGGGAAAAAAATCACTGTTCCAACAACAAAAAAATTCTTTAAACATTACATTAAGTGGGGAGCTTTGCACCCCACACCCCCCGATATGGAAGGCTGTGCCCTCCACACCCCCCCTACTTAAATATACCAACTCCAAGACCGCGCTATAGTGTTGAAAATGGCAAAGTAATGAAGCAGCCAAGTGAATTCTTTCCCAGGGAAAGAATTTGCTTAAAAGCTGCTTTGATATTTTGCCATTTCAGGCTTTTGAGTTCAACCAAGACTCATTCAAAAGAATGCATCTTCAGTCTTCTAATAGGGAACCAACAAAACAACAGTTCAAGGAATTCCTTAGGGTTCTAACACCTCAGAAAGAAGTAGGTGGAGTTGAAAAATAATTGCAGTACCTTAAAACAGCATGCATGAGGACTGTAGAACAGATATAAGGGTAAGCCAGGTATGGAAGTTAAGGTATGTGTGGAAAGCAGTAGTGGAATGCAGAAGTCCAAGAAGTCATCAAAGAATGGAGGAGTTCAAAAGTGGGGGGTAGAAAAGATGGATAAGGGTAAGAAGGAGTACTAGTTGGCTAACAGAGACTAAGAGAGGACTAACAACAACAAGCAAGAAGGCATCGGAGGTGTTCTACCAGCTTCTGAAAAGTGACTCAGTAGGTGGCACAAAGAAACTATATCATGTTGCAAAGCAAATACAGAAAAGTAAAGGAGATAGTCAGACACCCTTCATAATGACGCCAGCAACAACCTGCTCATCAGTCCAAAGGATATCAAAAGCATGTAGAAGAAGTACTTCCATCAGGAAAACCCCATGGAAGCTGCAGTGACTCAGGCTCCACCTAAAATGAAAAAATAAGAAGAGGAGCCTATCTTTGGAGAAGTAAGAACAGCACTAAGGAAAATGAAGTCAGGGATGCAGCAGGCTCAGATGAGGTCACAGCAGATATGATACAGATATTGGGTGAGATAGGAAAGAAATGGCTCTTGAGGGTACAGTCAGGAGAAAAAGGGGTATCCCAGATGACTGGAAAATAAGCTTACTAATGCCAGTGTTCAAGAACAAAGGGGACATTCACAATTGTGGACAGTAAAGACGGTTAAATTTCTGTCACACTGCGGGAAAGGTCTGGTGGGTGTGACTGATAAATGAATACGCAGAGTGTAGTATAAAATAAAATGGGAAATGAGCAACTTGGATTCGGATCTGACCTGATGTTTGCAGTAAGACAAACACTTAAGAAGAAGCTAGACAGATGAGGAAAGAGCCCAGATCATCATCCCTAAACTTGGAGAAATTGTACGACAAGGTCCCAAGAAAGCTAATTTGTACGACAAGGTCCCAAGAAAGCTAATTTGGATACTCTTGCTGCAGTTCAAAGTCCCATAAATATTGGTAGAGTTAGTGAAGGCTATGTACATGGACCCAATGACTCAAGTACGACCAGTGTTTGGAGTCACAGAGCGACTTCAGTGGGAGTGGGTGTGCAGCAGAGTTCAGCTCTGAGCCCACTGCTATTCATACTGGTGATGGACTACCTTAGGAAACAGGTCAGAGGGGCAGATAATCAAAGTTGTTGTATGCAGACAATGTGGCATTACAGGCAGACTCTGAACAAGAATTTTAGCAGATGATATGGAATTCAATCCAAAACTGAAGGCACATGAGATGAAACTGAGTACAGATAGGATAATTATAATAACAGCAAATCATAAAAAGCTGAAAACTGAGATAGACCAGAAACAGTGGAACAGGCTAAGAGCTTCAAGTACCTGGGAGGGGTGGTTGAGAAGGAAAGTCTGAATTGTCAAAGCTAGAATCAGAGGGGCTGCAGCCAACTGGCACAGAGTGTCAGGTGTAGCGTATGACAGAAGAATGCCAAAGAAAATTAAATGTAAGGTGTTCAAAACAGTGATGTGATGAGTACTACTACTGTATGGTACAGAAACCTGGACAATAAAGGCAGAGCAGTTGAGGAAGCTAGATGTGATGGAAATGAAGTACTAAGTGAGCAATATAATGCTGCAGCAGTTAGCATTGTCACCTTAGAGCAAAAGGTTCTCCAGTTCGATTCTTGGGGTGCCTTCTGTGCAAAGTCTGCATGTCTTCCCTGCATTCACGTGGGTTTCCTCCGATTGTTCCAGTTTCCTGCCACATTCCAAAGACATGCATCTGGAGTGTTTCTCCCTAGGCCTGCACTGAAAATGGGCTCTGTCCCAGTCAGACTTTCCTAGTAAACAAATGTTAAATAAAGTGAGACAGGTGGTAGGATGCAGAGTAAAGGACAGGTAAAGAAATGAGGACATCAGAGCCAAAGTAGCCCGAACTGCAGAGAAAGTCAAAGAGAACAAATTATGGTGGTTCAGAATTGTGTAGAAAGGCAGAAGACAATCTGTTGATGAAGACTTGGGGCAGACAGGAAGAAGGCAGGATGGAACAAAAGCATCTAGCAAAAAGATGGATGGATTGTATGAGAGCAGACCTGCAACAGTTGGGCATGACTGTCAAAGGAGGTAGGCGAATGGCATTGAATCGAGAGAGATGGCAGCATGAATGGCATTGAATCGAGAGAAATGGCAACACGAATGGCATTGAATCAAGAGAGATGGCAGCACAAATGGCATTGAATCGAGAGAGATGGCAACACGAATGGCATTGAATCGAGAGAGATGGCAGCACGAATGGCATTGAATCGAGAGAGATGGCAGCAGGAATGGCATTGAATCGAGAGAGATGGAAGCATGAATGGCATTGAATCGAGAGAGATGGCAGCACGAATGGCATTGAATCGAGAGAGATGGCCGCACGAATGGCATTGAGTCGAGAGAGATGGCAACACGAATGGCATTGAATCGAGAGAGATGGCAGCATGAATGGCATTGAATTGAGAGAGATGGCAGCACGAATGGCATTGCATTGAGAAAGATGGCAGCACAAATGGCATTGAATTGAGAGAGATGGCAGCACGAATGGCATTGAATCGAGAGAGATGGCAGCACAAATGGCATTGAATCGAGGGAGATGGCAGCACGAATGACATTGAATCGAGAGAGATGGCAGCACGAATGACATTGAATCGAGAGAGATGGCAGCAGGAATGGCATTGAATCGAGAGAGATGGCAGCATGAATGGCATTGAATCGAGACAGATGGCAGCACGAATGGCATTGAATCGAGAGAGATGGCATCACGAATGGTATTGAATCGAGAGAGATGGCAGCACGAATGGCATTGAATCGAGAGAGATGGCAGCACGAATGGCATTGAATTGAGAGAGATGGCAGCATGAATGGCATTGAATCAAGAGAGATGGCGGCATGAATGGCATTGAATCGAGAGAGATGGCAGCATGAATGGCATTGAATCAAGAGAGATGGCAGCAGCTGACACACCCTGACTTCATGTAGAAAATAGGAAAAAGAGGGATGATGATGATGATGATGACGACAAGCTATTGTTCTGTGAAATGATTATGTTGGAAGACATGCAAATCATCTGGTATGTTTTATAGCTTGGAGGGTTGCACGGTTTTGAACCATTTTGGACTGTTCTGTTCTGGTGTAATTGTGCTCTCACAGGAAGATTATTTAGATTTGTTGGCTGTTTAAATGACAGTAATGAGATTGCTTGAAAAATGTTTCACCTTCAACTTCGCATCCTCACTGAACTCTGGTTGGAGGTCCCTTACAATTTTGGGGAGTATTTTACACTTTATATGATGTGTTGTCACTAGTGCAGCTCTGTCATTGGGGTTCTTCTATTTATAGCTGTTCCTGAAGGAACTGTATTGCTTTATCTACTACCCTGTTAGACTCTCTGGCAGAGTGACCTTGAGCAAGCACGCCTTATTTCAGTTGTGCCAACTGTGTCTGTCTTTCTGTCCTCCTCGAACAAAGATGAACAGAGGTAATCCAGAAAGCTCAGTCATGTCTGGTATCCCATCTTTGTACTCTGTGTCTTGTCCTTACGCCCTCTGGATCAAAGGATTAATCCAGATATAATCACTTAGGCTAGCAGATCTAGGAGACTCTCTCTCTCTCTCTCTCTCTGATACCCTCACTGTGGAAAGAACGGTGATTAATCAACCCTCTGTAAGCGAAAGCTTACAATTTCGAACTGTCAGAACAACGATTTTTTTTCCTAGGTGAACACTGACAAGTACCTTGTTGAAGTCTCAAGTAGTTTATTCAGTTGAGTATGTAGATGAATGAATGTTATTCCTCCCACAGGGAGGGCATCAGAGAGAGTCTCCTAGATCTGCTAGCTAAAGTAATTTTATCTGGACTAATCCTTTGTTCTCTGTTACTAGACCAAATCCTGTGATATTGAAGTGTGTAATTGTAAATAACTGACTTCTTTATGTGGCTTGGCAGATTACTGCTTCTGTGCAGATATATCTATAAGTTTCCTATAGATACATAGGTGTAATGTCACATTTTGTGTAGTAAACTTAGTATCAAGGAAGGTTACAGCTGATGTCGAGTACTCCAAGGAGAGATTAATAGATATATGGATTCTGTTGAGTTCTTAGTGAATTCCTTACGGGAGTTGATGTTATATGTCCAGATTATAATACGTCTTCAGTAAAATGTAAATAACTAAGTGGACTGTGTGTGTAGTGTTGTAGAAATTTCTCTTCAAGGTTTGCTATGAAAATGTTTCCATATTGTGAAGACATTCTGCTGGCCGATGTCTGAACATAACATTTTCCATTAAAGTTAAAGTTGTATGTCACAATAAATTCTATAAATTGTCCCTTTTGAATTTGCAAATGCATGTAATGCAGTTATATTTAATCCATAATCAGCTCTTACACACATGGCTGATTTTTCAAAGGGCAGAGTGCAAAATTTTCTGAGACATAGCAGTCATTATACTGAAAGCTAGTTAAATATATATCTAGCTGGAAATGTCAGCAAGGATTTGAAATGGCCTTTTAACAAATAGAATAATGCCATCATCTTTCTCAGAGCCAGATGAATGCAAGACCTCAGTATGCAAAGCTACCTTCAACCGGTTTGATTTTCCTTTGCTGATTCTGCTTTAACCAAATCAAATTCTTAAAGTCAGGCTGCAGAGAACAATAACGCATGCTTGTCAGTGTTCAGAGGACATGCTGCATGTTATCACGTTAAGTCATTTCATTATGTCAGTTATTTGTCCCAATGTACAGACATTTACCTTCTAAAGCAACTATTAGGAGTGATGGGAGGGGCACAGTAGTAGTAGAGGCCCAGGGAGAAAATGTATTTATTTATTTATTTTATTTTATTTTACATTTGTTAACCGGGAGAGTCCAACTGGATATATGTCCATTTTCAGTGGAGGCCCGGGGAGAAAAGATCCAGACTGGCAACATCATTAACAAGAGAAAGACGTGTTGACCAAAAGGTTCGTTAAACAACATACAGAGCACACAATCTTTATACTTCATATAGAGGTATAGTAAATATAAGATAGTGAGTTAACCAAAGAGTGTATTTGTCAACATTCACAGGCTACATTAATATATACATGTTATAGAGGTGTTTAAGCAAGTATAGCAGGAAGATAGAGTAGATAACTTCACAACTCATTTCTACACGAGACATACTATGTCCTTTAGGTTTCTTTACAGTGTTCAGTGATACTATTACCCCAGGCAGACATTACAAAAGCAGTAGATCAGCTGTTACTCTAGTTGCTGGAAACAGAGACATATGAGTTACCATCCAGGGGTAGTACAGGTACATAATCTGTGATTCAGGAAGTGTGTTTTGAGTAGTTTTTTGAATTGGGTGGTGGAGTTCCAGATTTTAGAGATGAAGTGGCTATAAACAGATCTACTTGCCTCATTTTTAAAGTTTGTTACCTTAAGGAGGTGTTAAAGCTCCACAATACTAAAACTGAACACTTTAAATTACAGGGTTTGATTTGCAAGAACTAAATTTATACAAAATACATAGTAAAAATATGTAAATATGGTGAGTAGTTGACATACTTGTATATTTACATTTGCTAGCTAGGGTAGAGCACTCAGCCATATGGATCTCTCTTATATTCTCTCTGGGAATACTGTCAGGTTAAGTGACTTGCTAAAAGTCACACAGTAGGCAAATGGAGGCTGGGAGTATCAAACCCGGACCACAGGCAGCAGCTCATTAATAGTCCATTGGCTTAATCCTCTGAGCAAACTGACAGACATAAATACTGCAATGCATTAATAAAAGATTGTGACTCACATGGCTTGTCCTGCTTAACACTGTTAAGAACCAGTACGTGCCGTAAACCATGCATTAAACCACATTTGCATGTTTAGTTGTTGCCTCATAAGCATGTAGACATTACAGTAGAAATTCCTTCACACTGTTATTGGGCAGTATAAAGGTGACTTAAGATACTATATTCCAATATGAGTAATGGTGTCATTGTTTATTGGGAATGATAGAGAACTGGATAGCCTACTTCACCAAACCACAACATCCTGAGACCAAAATCTAGAAACTGAAAATAACTAAAGCACAATAGGGGATATTTTAGATAGGGACTCACCTTTTTTATTTTATTTTATTTTTGTAGATGCATTGCATTATGTTGTATTGCCCTAATTGTCACTTATACTGTGGTGATGCTTCTGTCCCCTTAAAGGGCTACTACTGAACACTGCTGCTGCTGAACTGTTTTGGTATAAATATATGTAACACTTACATTTTAGAGGTGCACTAATCATTCTCAACTAGTGTAGTACAGTGTACACACACACACACACACACACACACACACACACACACACACACACACACACACACACACACACACGCACGCACACACACACACACGCACACACGCACACACACACACACACACACACACACACACACACACACACACACACACACACACACACACACACACACACACACACACACACACACACACACAGTGTTCTGGTAGTTGTGTATTTAGTTCCTTCACATGAAACAGTTTGCATGATTTAAGTTTACTGAACAGGTCAGCAGTTAGAATTCTATACAAAATTATTAATACAGAGTATAACTGGTGTTCTAACCTTAAGTCTGAATTAAATGTCACAACATCCATGTCAGGAAACTGTAACTGAGCCTCTCACTGTTATCCCCAAAGTAAAGGGGGTTGCACAAGTGGTCACTACTGAAGCAGAAGCTGTTCTCTGAATAATTCAAGTGACCTGGGTGATGATCATAGTCTCAAAACATTTTTGAGTTGTGTGTGTTTGGGATAGGGTGAATTAGCTGCTTGCCTTAGGGGTTAAGATCACTAGTTACTGTCGTCACAACTGCCAGTGCAGCAGAAAATGCTGTCAATCAGTTGTGCCACTGCCTGCATATTCTGAGGAAGGTGAGTCCCAGTCTAAAATCCTGACAACACAATATGCTGAAAAATAATGAATCTGAAAATGAAAACACAGCTCTTATTAAAAAAAATCTGTTGTTATATTACATGGCATGTACCTCCCCACCTTTGTTCTTGTTTTAAGGTGACACAGTGTTGGAGACCACAGTACCCCTAGGATCATAGGAGATTACTAGGCTATTGACCTGGAAGTCATTTTAAGCCTAGCTGTTTCAACCCAATGTAATACCATACAAGTGCTAGTCAATACCCAAAATTGCATTTAGTAATGACTGCCCATGTCCAGGAGGGTTGTGGATGCTATCCCCGCTAAGAATTTAGGGTGCCCCATTCTCTCATCCAGGTTCCTCTTGAACAGTGTCATAGAGGTACTCTGTTTCATATGAATTGGTAGCCTGTTCCAAAGATGTGGCAGTCATGAGAGATAAATCTGTCCCTCCAGCATGTCCTATTTAAGTTGCAGGCCATATTTAAGTCCCTGGAATGGGTAGCACTAAACCCATTTGATTTATGGAAATGCAGTAAGTTCATTAGGTTTGGGTCTTGGGTTGCTGTGTAGGCCAGGCATAAGTCTCCCCTAAGAAGTCTATACGATACAGAGTACAGTGACAGGGATTTTAGTTGGTCCATGTAAGGCATAAGCTGGAGGCCCTTGAATTTCTTTGTTAGAAAATTCTGAGGTCTCTCTAATTGCTGTATGTCCTTAGTACAGTACATACTGAATGGGGCATTATACTCAATTATGGGCCAAATAAGTGCTGAGTATAGGGTGTTATAACCTCTTTCACTCTCAAGGCAGTACCCTTACTAATCAAGTGTGCTACATGGAAAGCTTTCCTTACTATGGTAGACACATGGTGGTCGAAGTTAAGGTTGCAGTCAACCTCTGATCCCAGGTCCTCCACCACTTCATGGGCACTTAGGGTATTATTGCTGATTTGATAGTGTGAAGAGACATTGTTTGTGCCGAAGGGAATGATGATGCATTTCTTTGCATTCAGTTTGAGACCATGGCTAGTACACCAGTTGTTGGTCTGTGTGAGACCCTCCTGAAATATAGACATCATTCAGGCATTCATTGATTGCACCTAGTTTGCAGTCGTCTACAAACGTGGTCAGCACAGCCCCTTAGTTTTGACCTGAACTTCTGAAAAGTATACACCAAACAGTAGGGGGCCCAGCACTGACCCCTGTGGCACCCCGCTGGAAACAGATCTGCTGGTTGATGTGTATTCGCCCACTTTAGTAATGAGTGTCCAGTGAAAGAGGTAACCAGAACTGCAGTGTTATTCTCATTTATCTACCACTGTGACAGTGTCTGTCCAGTTTGTAAGCCAGCTGGCAGCCTGTCTTACAATGAAGGGGTTTACATTCAGTTTGCTAAGTTTATCGGTAATGCCTGAATGTGGGATTGTGTTGAAAGCCTTTGCCAAGTCGAGGTATGCTGTGTGTACATATCTAACTTCATCAGTGGTCTTGGTCACACTTTCAAAGAAGTCTGCCAGATTTAACAAGCAGAATCTGCCCTTCACAAAGCTGAATTGGCTTGGATCCAGGGATTGGAGGTTACCTATGTCTTCATTTATGCGGTCCATAATGATATGTTCCATGGCCTTACAGATGAGGCTGGTCAGGTGATGGGTCTGTAATTCCCCAGGTCTGTTGCTAGACCACCTTTGTGGAGGGGAATAACTGTAGCTGTTCTCCATTCTGTAGGAACAAAGCCTGTGGTTAGGCTATGATTAAAAAAGGCTACTTAGTGGTGCTAGTTCATATTTTAGCCTGTGTAGAAGACAGCCTAGTATATCATCTGGTCCCATAGAGGCTGTTTTTTTTTTTTGCCTTGTACTGGGCTTTGAGGACCTGCTCTTCAGATATATAAGGTGGTGGGGTAGTTTGGGGGAGGGCTTGTTTGTAAGTTAGGAGGGGATAAGGGAGTGAAATTTTCACCAAACCTATCCACTAGCAGGTTTGCTATCTCTGTGGGGTCAGTGTGTGTGATAACATTGGTCACTAGTTCTCCACATGCTTGGGTCCTACCCTTTAGGTTATGTGCATAGCTGTAAAAGGCCTTATGGTTATCCTTAGTAGTACTTGCTAGGTTTCTCTCAAAGGAGCTCTTGGAGGATTTGACAAGTTGTCTTATTTGCCTGTTGAGACTGAGGAAGGTGCTTTTCCATTGTTGGGGCCTTGCTTTGTTTTCTTGGACAGCAACTTTTTGCATTTATTGTAGAGTTTGTTGATGCTGGATGTCCACCATGACAGCTTGTTTTTGCTTGGGGCTATTGCACTAATCTCTGAAGCTGTCTGATGTTGGAGTGACCTAGTTAAGGGGCAAGAATGTGGGTGATGCAAAGGGTTGTCCCATTACATAAACAAAGACTTGGAGCTTTATAGGATCACAGGATCATAGGAGGTTACTAGGCTAATGGCCCTGGGCCCCTTACAAGCCTAGCCAAGAGTTTATCCCCAAAAAAGAAACCTCATTCAGCACCTGTCACCCCTGTCAGTGAAGGACAAAACTGGAACCCCTGTGACAAATTTGTGGTTTCCCATGCACTCATCAAGACTGAGCTTGAAGAGGGTCAGCGATGTACCCTGTTTTGATCTGTATGGGAAGTCTATTCCAGAGATGGGGCAGCCTCTGGGAGACAAACCTGTCTCCAGCAGGTTTTGTTGATGTCACATATTAGAGTTATGCCTTTCAAATGGGTAATGCACAAGGAGTTAAACTTACAGATATGGAGCATCTCTAGTAGGGCATACTCTGGTAGTGATATTTGCCTGTCTCTTTTTTCAGCTTTTAATAAGTCCTAGTTCAGAATTTTGTGTTTTACGTATTTTATTGTTCAATATTTAGACCTTTTTTTGCTTCAGGAAAGTATATTCTGGGACCACATTGCAGTGAGAGAAAAACATATGATGATATCAGATTATGATTTTTATATACTCTTTATTATAGCATGGAACAACTGCTCAGATGTATTTTAAACTGCAGCCTGTTTTCTTACATGGAAACCCTCTGCTGACAGTATTCTGACAGGGATCTCAGTTAGCTGCTTTACCCCCCCCCCTTCTGTTAAAAAAAAAATCATAATTGCATCTACTAAGACAGTGTTGCAATTATTTTTAAGTCCCTTTATTTGAGGGAAAAATTATACAGTAAACTCTCAAATGTATTCAGAAAGATGCATGCTGATTGGATAGCCCCAACAGTGTGCCTATTGTAAATAAAGTTTATACCAACAGAAGTCTGATTATTGAAGCATTGTTTAATAGATATAATTTCTATTACAATCTGCTCCCCATCTGTAAGATATTTTAAGAAGGACAGAAATAGATGGAAGAAAACTCAAGCATAATTTATATCATACAGTTGGAACCATTGCACTCTCAACTGTCCACATTTTTAAATAATGTCCTTAATTTTCCTGGCATATTTGTCTTCTCCCTTGTAACATTTTTGATTTTCTGGTAAATAGTAATGCCAACATTAGATTTACAGACTTCCTCTTCTTTATGCACAGTCTCCAAATGAAGGAGATGCTTAAATTACTTTGTCTGAGCTACTAAGTAGAGATACAAACAGTAAAAAAAACTTCATAAAGTAATAATCTGCTCTCTGGAGTAGAAAATACAGTATATTAAAAATATCTCAGAGTTCAATGCCAAGAGCTCTGTATAGTCAGCTTCATGACATACCTCAAACTCTTTCTTCTAAAATAAACAAGTCACCCATCATTTAGTGATTTCAGCCATCAGTGATATAACAAAAAACACATGCGTTATTTATTAATTTATTTAATATTTGTTTACCAGGAAAGTCTGACTGGAACAGAGCCCATTTTCAGCAGAGGTCTGGGGAGAAATGTTCCAGATGCATGTCTTTGAAATGTGGGAGGAAACAGAAGCAGCAGGAGGAAACCCACACAAAAGCAGGGAGGACATGCAGACTCTGCACAGAAGTCACCCCAACTGAGAATCAAACAGGAGAACCTTTTACTGTGAGGTGACAACACTAACCACTGCAGCACTGCGCCACTGCCCCGCAATGTCTGTTTATAAATAACAGACCAAAAATATAGTGCAAATAATTGGACATTCTGTGAAAATCTACACTAAGGGAAAAGGCAGAGGTACCAGCATTGTGTGTAGCCATTTCACCCATACACAGAACATGTATAGTACAAATCTTGGGTACCCCAGACTACCAGAAGCTGGCAAAGGAACACACAGTCTGATTATACAAAAACAGTTATACAAGAAAAAACTTTTTTTTGAAATAATGTTGTATAATAATGACATTGTATATGCTATTGTATAATAGACTAAAACAAAGAGTGAGAAGGTCACACAGAAAAACAAATCAGTAAAAACTAAATGAAAGCTCCACCCAAGTTAGAACTTACACTGGGTGAACTCTCAAACTTCTTGTATCAGAGGCACATGAGATATATGCGTATGACCCTTATGAACATCAGGTGTTTCAACTATGGCAATTCTGAATACCCATGACTTATTTCTTTTTAAGTCGTTTCAATGGACATTTTCAGGCCAATAAAGTCAAACCCCACTAGCTGTGGAAATGCATATTTCAGCCTTGTTATGACCTCATCAGCACAGTACAAGCAGACAAAGACAAAGCCACACAGCTGTGACCTTCTCACTCTTTGTTTTAGTTTGTTAGTTGGGATATTTTGCAGTCACCCTAATGGTAATGGACATACACTGAGTATAACAGCCCTGTGTTTCTTATGTTTAGTCAGACACTCTGCTTGTACTGTGCTGATGAGGTCATAACAAGGCCGAAATATGCATATCCACAGCTTGTGGGGTTTGGCTTTATTGGCCTGAAATTGTCCTATTGTATAATAGCAAATTTCACTCCTGTGTGTTGGTAATGTAGTATTTACCCATGGATGGCTTTGTGTAATCACTCACCTTTGCCCTTGTGATCAAATCATGTCATCTGAGGGTAAATCTTGCATTCATATCCAGTCATGGATTTTTTTCTAAAATATCCATTACACTGTGTCCACAATGAAAAACTTCAGTGTAAACGTCAAATGCTCTGGTGGCTTCCTAACCCTCAGTAAATGTTTTACTTATGACAGTGGCTGTCACATGTCCATTTTCACCACTCTGTAGTGGTTCTTCTTGCTGTCTCTGGGTGTTTCATGCTCCCATTTGGTGTGGTTCACATATACTCACTGTGCATTCTGTAACTGATACTCATGTCTATTCCCTCATCATAAAATGGGACCGGACCTATCTGCCCAGTAATTACTCATGGGATCCACTTACAAGTTCCCCTGGCCACACCTGAGAGCTAGACAGGATCTGATTCTTGAAACAACCACTCCTTCACATGCTTTTCTCAGAGCAATAACTTTAAGAATAACTTTGTAGGAATCTGTCCGGTGATTAACTGGGTGTGGCCGTGTACCGCATTGAATTACAAAGCTTTACCTTGCACTTTAATATTGTATCTGATAATCGATCACTTCATGCCATCTTTGAATACCTAAATGTATCCTTCTTCTAAATCATTAGTTCCATGGTGTGCTGTAGCCCTGTTTTACAAAATAATTATATTTTCCGATGTGAACTGAATGCAATTGTCCATGACTATATGTTTGCACAATCCATAAACAACAAATAATTTTCTGACTGTAATTATTGTAGCATGTGGTGTAACACTATTCCTACAAAGCACTTCCAAGTGTGTTGAACAGGTACCCGCTCCAAATGGAAATGCGCTGTTCTCCAGTGGAATACTAGAATCTATATGAAACTTCTTTCAACATCCTCATGGAAATGTAATTGTGTTTGGTACTGCATTTTCCTTTCAATTTGGCATGATACAAATGCTTTACATGTATATTCAATATTATCATCTAACCTTCACGATCACAAACTTTCACCCAGGGTTTTCTTTTTCATAAACACAAGAATGTCTGGCATACAACCCGTATGGTGCTGCGTTTCTTAATTTCTGTGGAGTTCTAACTCTTAGACCCCAAAGGTTAGAACTATTCTGTAGTAATAATTTAAATGTTCATGTATGATGTTTAATTTCCTCTGCAAGACCTACCTTTTTTTTGCAAAGCTAAGAACTTTTAAGTTACTCATCATTTCTGCTATTCGTCTTTTCCTGAAAATTATTGGCACTGGTACTCTGCTAAACCTTGCTAAGTTTATCTTTAAGTTCAGATAATAGCATTCTTTAGAGAGCACCAACATCCCCATATCCCTTTGGCATTCTACACTCCATCTGATAATCGCCTAGTGATAAGACTTTTTACCGCTATATATATGCTGCACTCTTACCGGACAGGCCGCTATTCTCACCAGTCCAGATGGTGTTTTTAATGGTTTTATGATCAATCACAACTCAAACTTTATACAACATGGCTAGTAAAGGAATTTCTTTATTTCAAAAGTCAAAGCAAAATCATTTTTAATTTCTGATGACTTCTGCTCTGTTGGGAAGAGCACTGTAGAAGTGTATGTCATGGATTTTCCAACATACTCCAGTGCCATATATGGCAGCACCACATACTAATGTAAGTGGCAGATCTTTGTCATAATTTAGCAAGATTTTGTCACAGTAGTAATTCTTAATATTTCTTAAATGCTTTCCATTTGTAACATTTAAATTGTCATGTTATCACTTCTTTCTGCAACTTGGACCAGGATGCCACCATAGTTAGTATGAGTCCTATAATATAATCTTGAAAAATAATACACCATCATTTTTATCTTTATTTTTACCATCCCTCCCTACACTGAACCACTGACATGGCATATTACTATTGGCTAATCCTTCTGTATACTGGATATTTGTGACACCCTCTACAAATTCTATTATTTCTGGCATATTCCTGTTGGCTGAACTCTTTATAGTCCAAAGGCCCAGTAAATTCTTGATTTTTCTGTATCCTAGGTCTCAGAATCTCCCTGGCCTCTCACAGTTGTATCGCATCTGCTGTGAGTACATCAAGGGCCCAGTAAATTCTTGATTTTTCTGTATCCCAGGTCTCAGAATCTCCCTGGCCTCTCCCAGTTGTGTTGCATCTGCTGTGAGTACATCAAGGGCGCAGTAAATTCTTGATTTTTCTGTATCCTAGGTCTCAGAATCTCCCTGGCCTCTCCCAGTTGTGTCGCATCTGCTGTGAGTACATCAAGGGCCCAGTAAATTCTTGATTTTTTTGTATCCTAGGTCTCAGAATCTCCCTGGCCTCTCCCAGTTGTGTCACATCTGCTATGGGTACACCCCTCTTCTTTTTACCTCACTTTTTAATTCTGCTGTCCAGTTTCTTGTCCTCCTCTCTTCTTGTGTGTGGTAGGCAATATGTTATAATCAGTCCACCCCCCCCCCTTTCTCTTGCTCCCTTAATTGCTGAGGCACTTTGCCTGGCTTTTAACCCAGTCTGTGGCCTTGCCCCATTCCAGTTTTAGTGCTCTTTCTTCTCTCTGACCTCACGTCTGATGTCCTGCATTATGTAAGTGATTACACCACCACCAACTCTCCCTTCTCTGGCATTCCTGAACAGCCTGTCATCAGGCACCTCCACATTAAGCTTGTTCACAGCTCTGGGCAAAAGCGGTGAAGACAGTTACCAATCAGAACTTAGACTGCCGAGTCGCAACCTTGATTGGCTGCGAGTTTTAACAGGTGATTTTACCTTTTAAATGCACTGACACGGAGCATGGCTTCTCCAATGATTATATATACATGTGTACTTAATAAAAGTACTTAATAAAAAAACTTAATAAAGGATTTTCAACTGGAAACTGCCTGTCTTGCTTGGATTACATTTGAATACTTAGCAATTCTGTACAATTATATATTTATTTTATAATTTTTTTTTTACTTAAGACAAGTTTAAGTTCGCAACTTCTACTACTTTTGTCTGATCTGATTAATATAAAGTGATTAACTAGAGATATAGGGACTGAAAATCTTTCACATAGAGAAGTTTCTTACACTGTTTTGTTTTATATATACATATATTTATGATTCTGGCTATGTGTTTCCCTTTCTAGTCAGTTTTCTTACTCAGGACAAATATCATCAACTCTTGACACTCATGTTAAACTATATCTCCCTAAAGGTCCACAAGAAGTCAGGTTTGGCACTATTTTTCTACTGACAGTGGAATACTGGGTTTCTGTTGACACCGAGTGCAGGGGTGTAGTCAGTAAATTCTATTTTGCCCTCTCAAACTCTGATTGCTGCCCTCACCCACATGGCATTTAAAAATGGGCATATCACTCAAACTGTTGCCCCCAGCACTTAATGTGTCTAACATTTGTACCTGCTCAGTAAATAAACTATTACAAATATTGTTTTTTATGTTAAATCCTGTCTGTAAGCAAGCTATATACATGTGTTAGAGGCATTAATTTAGGTTGTTATACATAATATGGCCTGATAAGGCCCTAATATGCTACTGGTGCTCAGAAAAAATGTAGTCTGTAGAGTACACAGCCTATGCCTGGTTACACCCTTGAATGAGTGCATTTGACTGAGAGGCTTTATGCCTGCTTTCTGCTGACACTGAGTGCATCTAGCTGATACAGCATATGAACATGGAAATGCAGTTTGTACTGTCTGCAGCCTACTGTTGTATCTACTGTAGCACTTCATGGGGGCATCTGCACCCTACTGCTGTGTGTGCTGCAGCACTTCATGGGGGAGTCTGCACCCTACTGCTGTATCTACTGTAGCACTTCGGGGCATCTGCAACCAACTGCTGTGTCTGCTGCAGCACTTCATGGGGGCATCTGCAACCTACTGCTGTATCTGCTGCAGCACTTCGTGGGGGCATCTGCAACCAACTGCTGTGTCTGCTGCAGCACGTCATGGGGGGAGTCTGCACCCTACTGCTGTATCTGCTATAGCACTTCATGGGGGGTTTGCACCCTACTGCTGTATCTGCTGTAGCACTTCATGAGGGAGTCTGTACCCTACTGCTGTATCTGCTGCAGCACTTCGTGGGGGCATCTGCAACCAACTGCTGTGTCTGCTGCAGCACGTCATGGGGGGAGTCTGCACCCTACTGCTGTATCTGCTATAGCACTTCATGGGGGGTTTGCACCCTACTGCTGTATCTGCTGTAGCACTTCATGGGGGAGTCTGCACCCTACTGCTGTGTCTGCTGCAGCAATTCATGGGGGGGTCTGCACCCTACTGCTGTATCTACTGCAGCACTTCATAGGAGGGTCTGCACCCTACTGCTGTATCTGCTGCAGCACTTCAAGGGGGCATCTGCAACCTACTGTTGTGTCTGCAGCAGCACTTCATGGGGGCATGTACACCCTACTGCTGTATGTGCTGCAACACTTCATGAGGGAGTCTGCATCCTACTGTTGTATCTACTGCAACACTTCATGGGGGCATCTGCACCCTACAGCTGAGCCTGCAGCAGCACTTCATGGGGGCATGTACACCCTACTGCTGTATGTGCTGCAACACTTCATGGGGGAGTCTGCACCCTACTGTTGTATCTACTGCAACAATTCATGGGGGCATCTGCACCCTAGAGCTGTGCCTGCAGCAGCACTTCATGGGGGCGTGTGCACCCTACTGCTGTGTCTGCTGCAGCAATTCATGGGGGCATCTGCAGCCTACTGCTGTATTTACTACAACACTTCACTGGGGAGTCTGCAGTACTTCATGGGGGAGTCTGCACCCTACTGCTGTATCTACTGTAGCACTTCATAGGGGATTTCTTCAGTACTTCATGGGAGGGTCTGAACCCTACTGCTGTACATGTTGCAGCACTTCATGGGGGGTTCTGCACCCTACTGCTGTATCTACTGTAACACTTCATGAGGGGGTCTGCCCCATACTGATGTATCTGTTGCAGCACTTCATGGGGGACTCTGCACCCTACTGCTGTATCTGCTGCAGCACTTCATGTGGGGGTCTGCAGCACTTCATTGGGGGGGTCTGCACCCTACTGCTGTACCTGGTGTAGCACTTCATGGGGGAGTCTGTACCCTACTGCTGTATCTGCTGCAACACTTCATGGGGCCATCTGCACCCTACTGCTGTATCTACTGTAGCACTTCATGGGGGGACTGCACCCTATTGCTGTATCTACTGTAGCACTTCATGGCGGAGTCTGCACCCTACTGCTGTATCTACTGTAGCACTTCATGTGGTGGGTCTGCACCCTACTGCTGTATCTGCTGTAGCACTTCATGGGGGAGTCTGCACCCTACTGCTGTATCTGCTGTAGCACTTCATGGCGGAGTCTACACCCTACTACTGTATCTACTGTAGCACTTCATGTGGTGGGTCTGCACCCTACTGCTGTATCTGCTGTAGCACTTCATGGGGGTGTCTGCACCCTACTGCTGTATCCGCTGTAGAACCTCAAGGGGGAGTCTGCAGCATTTCATGGGGGACTCTGCACCCTACTGCTATATCTGCTGTAGGACTTCATGGGGGAGTCTGCACCCTACTGCTGTATCTGCTGTAGCACTTCATGGCGGAGTCTGCACCCTACTGCTGTATCTATTGTAGCACTTCATGTGGTGGGTCTGCACCCTACTGCTGTATCTGCTGTAGCACTTCATGGGGGTGTCTGCACCCTACTGCTGTATCTGCTGTAGCACTTCATGGGGGAGTCTGCACCCTACTGCTGTATCTGCTGTAGCACTTCATGGGGGAGTCTGCACCCTACTGCTGTATCTGCTGTAGGACTTCATGGTGGAGTCTGCACCCTACTGCTGTATCTGCTGTGGCACTTCATGAGGGAGTCTGCACCCTACTGCTGTATCTGCTGTAGGACTTCAGGGGGGAGTCTGCACCCTACTGCTGTGTGTGCTGCAGCACTTCATGGGGGAGTCTGTACCCTACTGCTGTATCTGCTGCAGCACTTCATGGGGGCATCTGCAACTAACTGCTGTGTCTGCTGCAGCACTTCATGGGGGGAGTCTGCACCCTAATGCTGTATCTGCTGTAGCACTTCATGGGGGGTTTGCACCCTACTGCTGTATCTGCTGTAGCACTTCATGGGGGAGTCTGCACCCTACTGCTGTGTCTGCTGCAGCACTTCATGGGGGGTCTGCACCCTACTGCTGTATCTACTGCAGCACTTCATAGGAGGGTCTGCACCCTACTGCTGTATCTGCTGCAGCACTTCAAGGGGGCATCTGCAACTTACTGCTGTGTCTGCAGCAGCAGGCATGTACACCCTACTGCTGTATGTGCTGCAACACTTCATGGGGGAGTCTGCACCCTACTGTTGTATCTACTGAAACACTTCATGGGGGCACCTGCACCCTACAGCTGAGCCTGCAGCAGCACTTCATGGGGGCATGTACACCATACTGCTGTATGTGCTGCAACACTTCATGGGGAGTCTACTGTTGTATCTACTGCAACACTTCATGGGGGCATCTGCACCCTACAGCTGTGCCTGCAGCAGCACTTCATGGGGGCATGTGCACCCTACTGCTGTATTTACTACAACACTTCACTGGGGAGTCTGCAGTACTTCATGGGGGAGTCTGCACCCTACTGCTGTATCTACTGTAGCACGTCATAGGGGATGCTTCAGTACTTCATGGGAGGGTCTGAACCCTACTGCTGTACCTGCTGCAGCACTTCATGGGGTGCTCTGCACCCTACTGCTGTATCTACTGTAATACATCATGAGGGGGTCTGCCCCATACTGATGTATCTGTTGCAGCACTTCATGGGGGACTCTGCACCCTACTGCTGTGTCTGCTGCAGCACTTCATGTGGGGGGTCTGCAGCACTTCATGGGGACTGCTGTACCTGTTGTAGCACTTCATGGGGGAGTCTGCACCCTACTGCTGTATCTGCTGCAACACTTCATGGGGCCATCTGCACCCTACTGCTGTATCTACTGTAGCACTTCATGGGGGGTCTGCACCCTATTGCTGTATCCGCTGTAGAACCTCAAGGGGGAGTCTGCAGCATTTCATGGGGGACTCTGCACCCTACTGCTGTGTCTGCTGTAGCATTTCATGGGGGGGTCTGCAGCACTTCATTGGGGGATCTGCACCCTACTGCTGTACCTGCTGTAGCACTTCATGGGGGACTCTGCACCCTACTGCTGTATCTGCTGTAGCACTTCATGGGGGGGTCTGCACCCTACTGCTGTATCTGCTGTAGGACTTCATGGGAGAGTCTGCACCCTACTGCTGTATCTACTGTAGCACTTCATGTGGGGGATCTGCACCCTACTGCTGTATCTGCTGTAGGACTTCATGGGGGAGTCTGCACCCTACTGCTGTATCTGCTGTAGGACTTCATGGGGGAGTCTGCACCCTACTGCTGTATCTGCTGTAGCACTTCATGGCGGAGTCTGCACCCTACTGCTGTATCTACTGTAGCACTTCATGTGGGGGGTCTGCACCCTACTGCTGTATCTGCTGTAGCACTTCACGGGGGAGTCTGCACCCTACTGCTGTATCTGCTGTAGCACTTCATGGGGGAGTCTGCACCCTACTGCTGTATCTGCTGTAGCACTTCATGGGGGAGTCTGCACCCTACTGCTGTATCTGCTGTAGGACTTCATGGTGGAGTCTGCACCCTACTGCTGTATCTGCTGTAGCACTTCATGAGGGAGTCTGCACCCTACTGCTGTATCTGCTGTAGGACTTCATGGGGGCATCTGCACCCTACTGCTGTATCTGCTGTAGGACTTCATGGGGGAGTCTTCACCCTACTGCTGTATCTGCTGTAGCACTTCATGGGGGAGTCTGCACCCTACTGCTGTGTCTGCTGTAGCACTTCATGGGGGAGTCTGCACCCTACTGCTGTATCTGCTGTAGCACTTCATGGGGGAGTCTGCACCCTACTGCTGTATCTGCTGTAGCACTTCATGGGGGAGTCTGCACCCTACTGCTGTATCTGCTGTAGGACTTAATGGTGGAGTCTGCACCCTACTGCTGTATCTGCTGTGGCACTTCATGAGGGAGTCTGCACCCTACTGCTGTATCTGCTGTAGGACTTCATGGGGGAGTCTGCACCCTACTGCTGTGTGTGCTGCAGCACTTCATGGGGGCATCTGCAACTAACTGCTGTGTCTGCTGCAGCACTTCATGGGGGGAGTCTGCACCCTAATGCTGTATCTGCTGTAGCACTTCATGGGGGGTTTGCACCCTACTGCTGTATCTGCTGTAGCACTTCATGGGGGAGTCTGCACACTACTGCTGTGTCTGCTGCAGCACTTCATGGGGGTCTGCACCCTACTGCTGTATCTACTGCAGCACTTCACACCCTACTGCTGTATCTGCTGCAGCACTTCTGCTGTATGCTGCAACACTTCATGGGGGAGTCTGCACCCTACTGTTGTATCTACTGAAACACTTCATGGGGGCATCTGCACCCTACAGCTGAGCCTGCAGCAGCACTTCATGGGGGCATGTACACCCTACTGCTGTATGTGCTGCAACACTTCATGGGGGAGTCTGCACCCTACTGTTGTATCTACTGAAACACTTCATGGGGGCATCTGCACCCTACAGCTGTGCCTGCAGCAGCACTTCATGGGGGCATGTGCACCCTACTGCTGTATTTACTACAACACTTCACTGGGGAGTCTGCAGTACTTCATGGGGGAGTCTGCACCCTACTGCTGTATCTACTGTAGCACTTCATGGGGGATGCTTCAGTACTTCATGGGAGGGTCTGAACCCTACTGCTGTACCTGCTGCAGCACTTCATGGGGTGTTCTGCACCCTACTGCTGTATCTACTGTAACACATCATGAGGGGGTCTGCCCCATACTGATGTATCTGTTGCAGCACTTCATGGGGGACTCTGCACCCTACTGCTGTATCTGCTGCAGCACTTCATGTGGGGGGTCTGCAGCACTTCATGGGGGGGGGTTGCACCCTACTGCTGTACCTGGTGTAGCACTTCATGGGGGAGTCTGCACCCTACTGCTGTATCTGCTGTAGCACTTCATGGGGGAGTCTGCACCCTACTGCTGTATCTGCTGTAGGACTTAATGGTGGAGTCTGCACCCTACTGCTGTATCTGCTGTGGCACTTCATGAGGGAGTCTGCACCCTACTGCTGTATCTGCTGTAGCACTTCATGGGGGAGTCTGCACCCTACTGCTGTATCTGCTGTAGCACTTCATGGGGGAGTCTGCACCCTACTGCTGTATCTGCTGTAGGACTTCATGGTGGAGTCTGCACCCTACTGCTGTATCTGCTGTGGCACTTCATGAGGGAGTCTGCACCCTACTGCTGTATCTACTGTAGCACTTCATGAGGGAGTCTGCACCCTACTGCTGTATCTGCTGTAGGACTTCATGAGGGAGTCTGCACCCTACTGCTGTGTGTGCTGCAGCACTTCATGGGGGAGTCTGTACCCTGCTGCCGTATCTGCTGCAGCACTTCATGGGGGCATCTGCAACTAACTGCTGTGTCTGCTGCAGCACTTCATGGGGGGAGTCTGCACCCTAATGCTGTATCTGCTGTAGCACTTCATGGGGGGTTTGCACCCTACTGCTGTATCTGCTGTAGCACTTCATGGGGGAGTCTGCACCCTACTGCTGTGTCTGCTGCAGCACTTCATGGGGGGTCTGCACCCTACTGCTGTATCTACTGCAGCACTTCATAGGAGGGTCTGCACCCTACTGCTGTATCTGCTGCAGCACTTCAAGGGGGCATCTGCAACCTACTGCTGTGTCTGCAGCAGCACTTCATGGGGGCATGTACACCCTACTGCTGTATGTGCTGCAACACTTCATGGGGGAGTCTGCACCCTACTGTTGTATCTACTGAAACACTTCATGGGGGCATCTGCACCCTACAGCTGAGCCTGCAGCAGCACTTCATGGGGGCATGTACACCCTACTGCTGTATGTGCTGCAACACTTCATGGGGGAGTCTGCACCCTACTGTTGTATCTACTGCAACACTTCATGGGGGCATCTGCACCCTACAGCTGTGCCTGCAGCAGCACTTCATGGGGGCATGTGCACCCTACTGCTGTATTTACTACAACACTTCACTGGGGAGTCTGCAGTACTTCATGGGGGAGTCTGCACCCTACTGCTGTATCTACTGTAGCACTTCATGGGGGATGCTTCAGTACTTCATGGGAGGGTCTGAACCCTACTGCTGTACCTGCTGCAGCACTTCATGGGGTGTTCTGCACCCTACTGCTGTATCTACTGTAACACATCATGAGGGGGTCTGCCCCATACTGATGTATCTGTTGCAGCACTTCATGGGGGACTCTGCACCCTACTGCTGTATCTGCTGCAGCACTTCATGTGGGGGGTCTGCAGCACTTCATGGGGGGGGTTTGCACCCTACTGCTGTACCTGGTGTAGCACTTCATGGGGGAGTCTGCACTCTACTGCTGTATCTGCTGCAACACTTCATGGGGCCATCTGCACCCTACTGCTGTATCTACTGTAGCACTTCATGGGGGGTCTGCACCCTATTGCTGTATCCGCTGTAGAACCTCAAGGGGGAGTCTGCAGTATTTCATGGGGGACTCTGCACCCTACTGCTGTGTCTGCTGTAGCATTTCATGGGGGGGTCTGCAGCACTTCATTGGGGGGTCTGCACCCTACTGCTGTACCTGCTGTAGCAATTCATGGGGGACTCTGCACCCTACTGCTGTATCTGCTGTAGCACTTCATGGGGGGGTCTGCACCCTACTGCTGTACCTGCTGTAGGACTTCATGGGAGAGTCTGCACCCTACTGCTGTATCTACTGTAGTACTTCATGTGGGGGATCTGCACCCTACTGCTGTATCTGCTGTAGGACTTCATGGGGGAGTCTGCACCCTACTGCTGTATCTGCTGTAGGACTTCATGGGGGAGTCTGCACCCTACTGCTGTATCTGCTGTAGCACTTCATGGCGGAGTCTGCACCCTACTGCTGTATCTACTGTAGCACTTCATGTGGGGGGTCTGCACCCTACTGCTGTATCTGCTGTAGCACTTCATGTGGGAGTCTGCACCCTACTGCTGTATCTGCTGTAGCACTTCATGAGGGAGTCTGCACCCTACTGCTGTATCTGCTGTAGGTCTTCATGGGGGCATCTGCACCCTACTGCTGTAGGACTTCATGGGGGAGTCTTCACCCTACTGCTGTATCTGCTGTAGCACTTCATGGGGGAGTCTGCACCCTACTGCTGTATCTGCTGTAGCACTTCATGGGGGAGTCTGCACCCTACTGCTGTATCTACTGTAGCACTTCATGTGGGGGGTCTGCACCCTACTGCTGTATCTGCTGTAGCACTTCATGGGGGAGTCTGCACCCTACTGCTGTATCTGCTGTAGCCCTTCATGGGGGAGTCTGCACCCTACTGCTGTATCTACTGTAGCACTTCATGTGGGGGTCTGCACCCTACTGCTGTATCTGCTGTAGGACTTCATGGGGGAGTCGGCACCCTACTGCTGTATCTACTGTAGCACTTCATAGGTTCATAGGTTCATAGGCTCATACTAGGCTATCTGCCCTAGGGCATTTATAAGCCTAGCCAGAGTGTGTTTGGCCTTCGCCACCCATTTTAAATTAATTTTGCTATGCCTTTTTTGAGGTTAGTATACTGTGCCTCTGTCTAACAGTGATACAGAAGTGATAGCGGGGGTAAACCTACGATCTCCCATCCACTCATCAAGATTCCTCTTGAAGAGAGTCAATGTAGGACTCTGCCTAACCCAGACTGGTATTTTATTCCAGAGTTAAGGGAGCCTCTGGGTTATGAATCTGTCCCTCCAGCATGTCCTATTTATTTCAGTGCTGAGGTTCAAGTCTCTCGAGCACGTAGCTCGATGGGATTTGGATTTTCTGAGGTGCAGCATGTCCATTAATTCCGGGTTGGACATGGCTTTATACGTCAGGCACAGATCACCTCTGAGCAGGCGGTATGCCACTGAGTAGAGCTGGAGTTTCTTTAACCGGGCAGCATATGGCATCTGTTTGAGCCCTTTGATCCTCTTGGTGAGGTACTTTTGGGGTCTTTCCAGTTGCTGCAGGTGTCTGGTAAGGTACATCCCAAAAGGGGCATTGTACTCAATTATGGGCCTGATGAGGGATGAGTAAAGAGGCACGATGACCTCCCCTGATCTAGATGTGAATCCCTTCATGATTAGGTGAGCTATATAAAATGTTTTTCTAACCACTTTGGCCAAGAGTCATTGATATGCTATGGCCTCTGCTCCTGTTTTTAGATATTCCTCTAGTAGTTTGTCTGGTGCTAGACAGATTTTAGTTTGAGTAGTAGTTTTTTTGGTGGAGGAGGGGACTGACTGGAGGGATAGAAAGTGTGGGGAGTTAGGGGATGGATTATGATCTGTGTTTTATTTTGGTTATTTTTAATGAGTAAGGGATAGACAGAGTTTACAAAATTGGATTTGAATTTACTGACAATGTTTGAGGGGTTGTTTGTGTTAAGTGTCGGTGAGGGTTGTATTGAGTGATCAGGGTTTAGGAGCTGATTTGTGGAAGACCAGAATAATTTCAGAATATTGTGATTGCTATTTTGGAGGTTACTGTAATATGTTTTTATCAGATTTACTGTGATATTTAGCTTTTTTCCTAAGCTCTCTGAAGTTTTGTGGGTAAGCCTAAGTTTTATGTGAAGCCCAGGTTTTCCAGGCAGCATTTCAAAGTTTCATGAGTCATGAGAAGTTTAATGCTTCTCCACAACCAAGGGCTAGGATTTGACATAACTTTCTCTTTTATGAGCAGGGCTATTTCATTCAGTATATTTAGGAATGTATTATTACAGTGAGACACAGCTTCATCAAGTGGAAGATGATTTATGAGTTGTACATGTTTATCTGTTGTACTGTTTAAGGTTTGAAATAAAGGTGTCATTTTTGAAGTTTGAAAGGTTATGTGCTATATTGAAATGATGTTGTTTTTGGGTGTTTGTTTGCTATTTTATTGTCAATATAGGGAGATTGTTATTTGAGGACTTTGAGAGGACTACTGAAGTAGAAACTTTACTTGGCATAGAGGAGACCATCCAGTCTATTGTGGTGCTTATGCATTCATTCAGTATTTTACACAGCTACACATGTCTGCATTATGCATTCATTCCGTGTTTTACATAGCTACACATGCCTGCATTAGGCATTCATTCAGTGTTTTACATAGCTACACATCTCTGCATTATGCATTCATTCTGTGTTTTACATAGCTACACACGCCTGCATTAGGCATTCATTCAGTGTTTTACAAAGCTACACATGTCTGCATTAGGCATTCATTCAGTGTTTTACATAGCTACACACATCTGTATTAGGCAATCATTCAGTGTTTTACATAGCTACACATGCCTGCATTAGGCATTCATTCAGTGTTTTACATAGCTACCATAGCTACACACATCTGCATTATGGATTCCTTCCGGGTTTTACACAACTACACACATCGCATTATGCATTCATTCCGTGTTTTACACAGCTACACATGCCTGCATTATTCATGCATTCAGTGCTTTACATAGCTACACATGTCTGCATTATGCATTCATTCAATATTTTACACAGCTACACACGTCTGCATTAGGCATTCATTCCATGTTTTACACAGACGCACACATCTGCATTATGCATTCATTCCATGTTTTACATAGCTACACATGTCTGCATTAGGCATTCATTCCATGTTTTACATAGCTACACGGCTGCATTATACATTCATTCAATGTTTTACATAGCTACACACATCTGCGTTATGCATTCATTCAGTGTTCTACAGAGCTGCACATGTCTGCATTAGGCAATCATTCAGTGTTTTACACAGCTACAAACATCTACATTAGGCATTCATTCAGTGTTTTACATAGCTACACACATCTCCATTAGGCATTCCTTCAGTGTTTTACATAGCTACACACATCTCCATTAGGCATTCATTCAATGTTTTAGATAGCTACACACGTCTGCATTATGCATTCATTCAATGTTTTACATAGCTACACATGTCTGCATTATGCATTCATTCAATGTTTTACATAGCTACACACGTCTGCATTATGCATTCATTCAATGTTTTACAGAGCTGCACATGTCTGAATTAGGCATTCATTCAGTGTTTTATATAGCTGCACACATCTGCGTTATGCATTCATTCAGTATTTTGCACAGCTAACATCTGCATTATGCATTCATTCAGTGTTTTACACAGCTACAGACATCTGCATTATGCATTCATTCAATGGTTGACACAGCTACACACGTCTGCATTATGCATTCATTCAATGTTTTCCATAGCTACACACATCTGCATTATGCATTCATTCAGTGTTTTACACAGCTATACATGTCTGGATTATGCATTCATTCAGTGTTTTACATAGCTACACAATGTTTGCAGAGCATAAGAACAATTACAATGCTTGACAGTAATTGCAGAGAAGAGAAGTGAAATGAATAAAACACACTATATCTGTTAGTAGTTTGTGTGCCATACAACTTTAAAACAACTATGTCAATCAAACTCTACTATCCTATGTTGGATTCATTTGGACAACCTCTATCACTTATGCAGATAATAAACAACAAACGACCAATGAAACAAACTACATAAAAATAATAAATTGACATGGCATGGAGCTTACTAAAACCTGTATTTTATTAAATAATGTTAGCACTTTCGTTTAATATAATATCAAATTCATCAGACATATTCCCAATATAAAACCTCAGCCTTAAATACTATTTGAAAGTCTGACAAAAATTCAAAAACCGGAAATGATGTGTTATAAAACACTTTCTTAAAAACATATACATAAAAAATAACTTACTTTACCATGATATCATTTTTATTCCAAAATGTTCCTGGCTCCCAAAAAGGAAAACTTTTGGGGGCCCATTCTGGATCTCTCCTTTCTCAACACATCTCTAAAACCACTCTCATTTGAAATATTGTCATTACAGTCTCTGTTTCCTGTTACTTCCTCAGGCCTTCCTGGTGTCTCTGGATCAGAAGGATGCCTACCTTCATACTCCTGTTCACCCTGTCTTCAGGAAATCTTTGCATTTATCTTTTCCAGCCTCACATTATCAATTCTCTGCATTACCTTTTGGTATTTCTACAGCTCTGAGACTCTTTACCAAATGTATGGCCCTGGTGCTAGCCTTCTGCAGACTTCACGGACTTCAGATTTTTCGTTATTTGGATGGCTTTCTGATTTAATCCCAACCCCCCCCCACCCCCACCAACAATGTTTCTGCTCTACATTTTGGGATTCACTTCATATTTCAAATCTGTTCTAACCCCCTTCTCAGAACCACCCTTTTCTGGGTTGCAGGATTCAGACCTTGCCGACACTGGCTTTGCTTCCTCTTCCTAAAGTCGTCTCTTTAACGGTTTATTTTCAGTTTCTTCTTACTCTTCAAGTGGTGCCTATAAGATAACGTCTTTGACCTCTGGAGTTCATACCTTCCACCATTCCTATGGTTCCTTTTGCCAGCCTCCACATGAGGAAGTTTCAGTGGTATCTCAAAACTGTTTGCCTTCAACACTGACATCCTCTGGACTTTCTCATCTCTCTGTTTTGCCTTGTCTCAAAGTCAAGTTCCTTTGCTAGATTCATCAGATTTCTCTGAATCCAGGACTGCCTTTGCAGGTTACTCCCCCACTCAGGACCTGTACACGATGCTTTGGATCAGGGTTAGGATGAATCTTGTAGTGCTATCAAGGTTCAGAGAGCTAGTCTTCCCAACAACTGTTGGACCATATCAACATCAAAGTAATGAGAGTACAGATTCTGGCTTTTCATGCTTCGCAATCCTTTTGGGTTCCAGATCCATTAAGAATTTTCATAGACAACACCACATATACATCATAGATGATCATCTTACCAACGACAAGGAATCTGTCATTCATCCTTCATTTGACTCTTTGGGTTAATGGGTTTAGTCACCAATTTTTTGAAGGTGTACATCTGATTTTGCAGGAGGCCTGAAAACCCACTACTAGAAAATGCTAAGTGACTAAATGGAAGAGATGTTCTATTTGGTGTCACAGATCTGAACTGGACCTTCTTTCTGAGGGTACTCATACTGTTCTGTCTTATTTGTGTGCACTGCTCACTTCTGGCCTGGCATATTCATCTGTTAAAACTCATTTGTCAGCATCATTGCTTTTCCACCCGTGAATCCCCTCTTTTCTTTTAAATTTCAACTCAAACAATTTCTGAAAGGCATCCTGCATACTAGGCATCCAGGAAAGCCTATTTCTGTTTCTTGTGACTTTAAATTTGTTTTGAAAAGCTAACCCAGCCATCATTTTGACCCTGCAATTTTTCTTTTTCCTTGCATCTCTGTACTTGGAAAACTGTTCTCTTAGAGGCTCTTACTTCTGGAAAGAGGGTTTCTGAACTTCAGGCACTCATGGAAGTCGCCCCTTTTCTGTTTTTCACAGAGACAGAGTGTTTTTTGTACCAATCCTTCTTTTATGCCCACCATAGTTAATAGACTGTCTTTAAATCAGATAATGCATCTCCCTGCTTCCCTTTGTTCTCCAGACAATGACAGTGAGAGGATTCTTCATACCTTGGATCTGCAGAGATGGCTCACATATTACCTGAATGAGACTAAATGAGCATAAGGAACTCTGAGAAACCTTTTGTTTCTTTCCATTTCAAGAAATGGGGTTTACTGTTTCTAAGCAAACATTCTCCTGTTGGAATTCTAAGGTATTTCATTTTGCTATTCTTTCCATGGTAATCAGCTTTCTTCTGTTCATAACCATTCTTCCAGGGCTTTGGCATATTCAGATGCTTTTTTAAGGGTGTGGATTTAGATCCATGATTCTAGGTCCGTTTTGGAAAATGATAATTGATCTTCTACAGAACAATACACATTGGATATGATTTGTAGGGCCAGAGTTGGGTTTGCCAAGTCAATCCTGCATGTTTTTTGGAGGCCTTCACTTCCGCCTGACATCTTTCCTAGTAATGTTTGTACTCTCTGTTCAGTGAGGAATTCTACAACATTGATAAGGAAGGACATAATATAAGATCTTACCATGACAGTAGACATCCTACGTCTCACTGTTACAGTATTACATCCCTCCTCCCCTCCCTCGTTTCTACTTTGTTTCTTACCCAATGGCTGAGGGGGCTTCCTAGTTCCCTTTCCTGGGCGGACGTGTACTTGCTTTTTCTCTTGGTTTGCCCTGGCTCTCCTGGTTCTAAGGATCAGACATCTGTATACCACTTTTGTACCTGACGCCTTAGAAGTAGGACATACATCTGACATGCAGTGCCCGGAAGGAGGTAAGGCTTTGGTTTGATGACCAGGCATTCAGCTGTCCTCAGCAGGATATCCCTTTAGTAAGAAATATGGCAAAAGTGAGAAGTAAGACGTGCTGTTATATTAAAGTCTTACACAGCTGTAATTATTCTAGTTGATAAGGATGCCAAGCCATACTTCTCAGTGGTAAAATCGATTAGTTTGCACACTTTAGAGTACAGTTAACCTTTAGGTTATTAACCACAGTTCTGTAGATCAAACAAATAGATCATACCATGTAGCAATTATACCTGCTTAAGATGTGATGAAACCTGGTATCAACAACTCCAATTAAGTAATTAAGTATACGAGAGCTACTGAGAAATGCTGCCTTTGTTTGGTGGAGTTTGGCAGAAGACTGTTAAGGTGTCCGATAATGCTTCAAACATACCATGAGGGGGTAGTATTGGTCCTTGCAGGATGTAATGACATCAGTAGGCTCCCAGTGAAGCAGTATCTCAGTAGAACACCATTCCCCCCTTACAAGATTTGTCTTTAAGGAATATATATTCGGAAAGAACCAGAACATGTATGTGAGGAAGAAAAGAAAGGTATAACTATTTAGCAGAAAAGGGGAGGGGTGAGTAGGCAGTAAGTTATTTAACAGAGGAATGTTTACACACTAGATAGTAGAAAACGTATAGGGGATGGCCAGATTGGGTTGCTTAGTTGTAGAATATCTCACTTAAACATCCATTTGCACCCCATCTGTAGTACAGTCCTTAGAGGCAAATTAAAATAATACAGCATACTTTATGTAGAAGTACTTTGTAGTCATTTGACTTGTTACCTTTTTGTTTTAATTTCGGTGTTCTAGCTGATAGCATTCATTAATGGGTTTCTTGCAGTTGTTGAAAAGCTGCTATCTGAGGAGTGAAGTCACTATTGGGGATATGTATCTTGGGTGAGTAAGATTAAGGTACCCTGTAACAATGCAACCCAGGCACAGGTTGAAAATGGTACTTTAGCAGTTGTAAATCAAGTTTAGCTGCCTGTAAATATTGCAAATACTACACTACTGTGATTCATGGGATTTTCTTAGGTGTGTTAAACAAGAATTGTATAAAGAGGATATGTGCTTCCTCACTCTTGATGTAATTAACCTTTTTTCTAGTATCCCCCATGAGGAAGGTTTGGGGTTGTTGAAAGAAATAATATTTGAGGACAGGAGTTTAACACACAATGAATGTACAGTGATCTTGCAACTAGTCAATTTCATCCTCAAGTATAACTTTCTTTACTTTAAGGGGGAATATTTTCACCAAATAAAGGGTGTAGCCATGGGTGCAGCCTGTGCACCAACATATGCAAACTTGGTCTTAGCAAAATGGGAGGAAATGTTGGTGCAAAATTCAATATACAACCAGAAATGGTTGTTATACAAAAGATTTTTGGATGATATTTGCATTTTTTGGAATGCGCCCAAAGAAGAAATTCCAGATTTCATTTACTTCTTAAATAATATCACAAACTTTTTGAAATTCACATATAATGTAGATAGAACAGGAAAAATGAAACTATTTGGACATAGAGGTTTATAAGAAAGACAGTAAGTTTAATTCTAAGGTATATAGGAAGAGCACCTATTCAAATTCTTATCTACATTTTAACAGTGCTCATCCTATTCACCAAAAAAGAAATTTGGTAAGGGGTCAATATATAAAGTCCTCTAGAATGACATTGAATATGGATGACTATATTGAGGAAATGAAAGTTCTGAATCAAATGTTCAAAAAAAGAGACTATCCAAATTCATTGATCGAGCAAGTGGAGAAAGAAGTCTTGGAAGGAAGAAGAGGGAAATTCCAACCCATTTTAGGGTGCAGTGAAGGAAGCACTGGACAGAATAAAGCAAAGGAGAACTTTAATAGGGCTTTAGGATTAGAATTTAAAGCAAGTTCGACTTTGGTCAAGAATATCATAGACAAGAAATGGAATAGATGTATTACTATTACAGATCTTGATAAAATAGCAAAAGAAAAATTGAAAGTAGTATACAAAGATTCCTGTAGTTTAAAGAACTTATTAGAAAGGAACCATAGGGCTGGTTTAGGAAGTAATATAAAAAGAAAGAGTGGAACTTACAAATGTGGTCATTGCTCACAGTGTCCCTATATTGCTAACAAAGAGACAATATTTCTAGAATGTAGGAATATTGTAACAGAAGGGAAAGAATATAACAGCTGTGATGATATGGGCATAGTGTACTTGGCAAAATGTGAGTTTTACCAAGCATTCTATGTAGGAAAGACTGAGCGTAAATTAAAAAGAAGAATTTATGAACACATTTATGAAGTACAAAATAAAAAAGAAACCAATGCCCTATACAAACACAAGCAGGATTGTAAGAATGCACACTTTCTATTTGTTGTGCTAGAAAGGGTGAAAAGTGATGAAAGGGGTGGTTTATGGGAGGAAAGAACTGAATATAGAGAGCTTTGGTGGCAAGTAACTTTCCAGGCTAACAAATGGCCAGGGCTGAACAATTGCATTTTCATTGCCCCCCTTCTCAAACTCAGAGCTGCAAAATGATAGGGTCTATGTAATAATGGCATAAAATTATTTCATCATATACTCCTTTATCCACATAACGTCTTATTTGTTTCACAACATGTTTTGAAGTTTTTAATTTTTAACATGTTATTTATTAACACAGTTCATTTATAACTTTTAAATGTGATTTTGTGAAATAATATTGTTCACTGGTTTGATGTAGTTTATAAAATGACCACAAAATGGTGCCATAATCTATATCAACAAAAGTTTTATTTTTATTGAAGGAATTAAAAATGTAACAAGTATTAATTTTTTTTAAATATTATAAGTACTTATTTATTTAAATTTCATTGTATATTTATTTATTTAATGATGGTTTTAAAAGTATTTTTTAAAAAAGGTTCTATTCAAATGTGTCAAGCAAGTACTTTGTTTTCAACCTTTCTTCAACTTTTTATGTTAATTAATTACGTTAATGGAGACGGTTTGTGATTGGATCTTTTCAATTCAAACGATTATAAATAAGCACTTTAGAGATATCAGCCCACATCTGAGGAAGTTTTTAAACAAAAACGTAATTGTTTTGAGCGTTAGTGGTTTCTTGTTGATGGATTTGATTTTGTATTAAAGTACGTTAACCTGACTGTCTGCGAGCTTCATTGTGCACCTTCAGGGATCCAGTTTTTAGTTTACTAGTTGTATTTTTGCACCTTTTGGCACTTTATGTTTAATGTTAAGACTACCAGCAATGTTTACACTATGCACAGACCCATGGTCTTGAATTAAATATTTCCTATTAAGCCCGTAGTAGACAGAATACAAATTTAAAGCTTTAAGATATTTGGAGTATAGTAAAATATATTGTACTTACATTGTTGTTAAATATAATATGGAATTCTTTATATCTTTCATATATCTCAACAACACAGATACAAAAGAATGAACCATATTTGATATGTGATTGAATATGGGTGTGCAGTTAGGGTATCAGTACCTCATTCTGAGTGGAGGGGGGCTTACATTACTTTCAGTGAGTTCAGAGCCATTGCCCACTACTGACATGATAGACAGCCTTATTTGGACACATTAGTTGAGGCCTTGTTGAGCCAATGAGTTGGAAAGGGAATTGGTGTTGAATTTACTTTGTACAGTTGTTGGATGCCATCCATTTTTCTGAGTAAGAATGCTCATGATAGATCAGTTCTTATGTTGTATGTGCTAGGGAAAATCTTTTGATCACTGAAAGCTTAATCATGTAGGCGACTTCCTAGTAATCTCTATTCATTACTTTTCTATTCTGAAGATAACATTTGTGATGGCAAACTATCCTTTTACATTTGCCCAATCTTGTGAGTTTATTTTTAATACAGGAGTGTGAGGCTGTGTCAAATGCCTTGGCCAGGTCAAGGTGGTTGTATGCACTATTTTACCCTCAACTATGGCCCTAGTTCAAAAATGTCCACCAGATTTAGTCGGCATGACCTGCCTTTGACAAAACCAAATTGGGTTAAGTCCAGTGTTTGTCATTGTTTATCAGGTGCATGATTATCCTTTCTATGGTCATACATATAAGACTAGTCAAACTTATGGGGTCTGCAATTTCCCAGTTCAGTTGATGGTCCTCCATTGTGCAGAGGGATGACTGTTGCTGTCCACCACTCTTTTGGGACAAAGCCAATCTGGAGGCTGTGGCTAAATACAGATCCCAGTGGGCCTGATAGGTCCTGATTCAAGCTGTTTAAGAGGCAACCTGGTATAGCATCAGGCCCCACTGAAGCTGTGTTTTTAGCTTTAGAGAGCACAGGAGCAACCTTTTCTTTAGTGATAATTGGCGGGGAGTGGTGGAGGGTATTTCTTGTGGGAGAACTGTGGGTGATGGGGAGATGACAGTTGAGCTGAATTTATCAGCCAGCAGATTTGTTATATATTCTGGATAAGTATAGGTGATGCATCCACAACTAATTCCACACATTGTTGAGTGTTGTTCTTAACATTGCAAATATAACTGAAAAATGCCTTCTGGTTATCCTTAGCTTTGGAAGCTATTTTGCCTCAAAGCCTGCTTTCAGAGTCTCTATTAGTTCCCTGATTCACTTGTAATGGACTAATGAGGGACTTTTTGTTCTGTTGCGCACAGTCCCTCTTACTCATTGACGGGATTTTCTTTCTTTTATTGTACAACCTACAACAATGTACAACCAGGAGCCCACCAGGATGGCTTGTTTTTGCATTTTGAACTGGGCTTATTTTGGGCTGGTACTGCCATTTCTCTGCAGTTGTTTGTATTGTCATATAGGGCTTTTGTATATGCCTCTGCATAGGCTTATATATTTTCCTGGGTTTTGGAGAGTTTGGTAACTAGCTATGCCATCACTTAATAGGGGGTAATTTACCTTAGAGAAATTCTTAAAGTTTTTGGAGTTGTGGGGGTCCCACTTTTTGATCTCATCTTACCAGTGAAGACATCACACTTGGGGGGGGGTACAGTGCTCACAGATATTTGTGAGTACTGGATCTAGGATATTTGTACTCCTAGTGGGGGTGCAGACTAGCCCATCCAGAAAATATGAGTTTACAAAGTCAATAAATCTTTGGGTCTGCACGCTCATGGCTATGTATACCTCCCAGTTAATGGAGAGAGCGTTAAAATCACACATAAGTGATTCAAGAAACTTCAGGTATGATGTATGGGTTTCGTGGTGGTGGACCTGTTGCGAGTAAGAACATGGTAATTGTTTTTTCCCATGGTTAGCTGGACATGGAGTAGCTCAAGCATGTCATATTGTTTGACCAGCCTTGACGTGTGTTTATGTAGATAGGTACACATTCACATATTTCTCTTTCATGTTCAGTAGCTGGTCAGAAGGTATGAAAGGAATTATAGCCATGCAAAGCTGGAGAGCTTTCTGTGGCTTTGAACCACATTTCAGTAATTGCACAGATGTCAGCATTCTCCAGGGTGAGGAGAGCTTCCAGGTAGTGCAGTTTCTTGTTGAGACTCCTAGCACTGAGCAGTAACACCTTTAGCTTGTCCTGAGTAGCTTTTGTTATGTTGGAAGGTTTGTCTGTTTGACAATGACTAAAAAAAGCACTATAGGGTGGATAATGTTTTAGCCAATATATGAAAGTTTAGCGGCAACAGGTGAAGACTGGTGCAGTAGTGCAGCAATTAACGTTGTCACCTCACAGCAAGAGGTTCTCCAGTTCACTTCTCAGCTGGGGTCTTCTGTGTGGAGTCTACGTGTTCTCCCTGCATTCATGTGGGTTTCCGGTTTCCTCCCACATTCTAAAGACATGAGACTGAAGCATTTCTCCCCAGGCCTCCATTGAAAGTAGGTTCTGTCCTAGTTGGACTTTCCTGGCCAACAAATGTTAAATAAATAAAAATAGATATAAGTTCCTGGCAAACCAGTGTGGCCTGTCAACTATTTCAGTTTTGGACCCCTTTTGAATAACACCACTAGCTAAGCCAGTTGTTAACGTCGATCATTTTCTGTTGGTATGGTTACATCATCCTTGGAGACGGTGGAATGCAGCCTAATGCTCCTTACCTGTCTGCATCAGGTCTATACCCTCCCTCCCACCTTTCAACACTGCTCTGAAAGACTTCCTAGCTAAAATCTGCTCTGTTCTTGCTCAAAACCAGGATAACCTATATCCCTCAATGTGAACAAGTACCCATTCATGCCTTATACCTCCTTACTGTCCCTTCTTCTCTTACTTCCATACTGCTATCTAATTCTCTTCTCTGACTTTCTCTCTAAATATACCATAAGCCTGTTTTCCTCTCACTTCATACTGAAATTCTTATTTGTATTACATTAACTTACATTTAATTTCTCTACAAACTGTCTAGAACTTTTCTAAATATTAAATGATTGCCATATACCTTGCATCGATTCCTAACCAATGTTTTTATATTATGTCTAATTTGTCATAATTTTTTAAACTTTAGATGTTTTTGTTGTATTTTTAAAGATTGTAAAATTATTGTTCTTGAAATGTTTTGTAATAGTTTGGAACTTTTCTCATTGGGCCTCCACTGAAAATGGGCTTCTACCCAGTCAGACTTTCCCTGTAATCAAATGGCAATAAATAAATAATAAATTAATGCTAAGCTCATGCCTGCATGTAACGCATACTCTGAGAGTTCAAGTATGGCTCTCTTCTAATAGTCCAAGGAGGTACATTTCAGGTCATTCATACCCACATTTTTTTTTTTTTTTTTAACATTTGTTGACCGGGAAAGTCCAACTAGGTTCCACAGATCCTGTTTTCAGCGGAGGCCCAGGGAGAAATGCTCCAGAAGCATGTTTTTAGAATGTGGGAGGAAACCGGAGTACCCGGAGGAAACCCACGCGAACGCAGGGAGAACATGCAAACTCCACACAGAAGGCACCCCAGCCGAGAATCGAACCGGAGAACCTCTTGCTGTGAGGTGACAGCATTAACCGCTGCACCACTGCGCTGCCCATCACATGGACTATGACAGAGTCATACTGGTACCTGGGAGGGTAAGTTACCTAAGTTCGTGCATGATCTGGCAAATCCTGACCCCTAACAAGCAACTAACTGTAGCCTTCTCCTTATCCAGTCTGATTACAGAGATGTCATGTGTTTCACAATGGAATGTCCTATGACCAAAATATTAGGTTGCCGGGTGTTTTGCCTTATGAGTTTTGTAGCTGAGATACAATGAGATGTGGCTTTATGTGTTGTGATGGGAATTGTGTCGTATGTGTGCATGCAGAGTTTCTAAGAACTGCACCTGAGTGACCATTAAGGTTTGAATAAGTTATATGTGATCACCTGCACCTCTGCATATGTGGGTTTATGTGTCTGCTCCTTTGTGGGTACACTGAGTGATGTGTGTGAGCTGTTGACAACCTGTTTGTTGCTTTTTATGTCTGTATGTGAGAGTCTAGCCTCCAGTGTCAATGTTTAACTACATCTCTCTCATAATGTGTTTGTCTGTCTGAGAGTTAAGTGGTTGTCAGTGTACGTATGGGAATTGCTAGATTGACTCAGGATGCCCATGTCCACCAAGCTAGATGCAGAAATAGCAGAAAAGTGCCTATCCATGGTTACAGGTCCTAATGTGTACTTTGCAAGGGATAGGAGTGGAGGATCTTTGTAACTGGATGAGGAATGGGTGCTTACTTTGGTGTAATCTACAGCTAATCTGACCAGCAAATCTGCCCAGTGCCCAAACCAGAAGATCTGAGCAGCAATAGTCCTGGGTGCAATAATAAGGGATGGTAGGCCTAAATAGTGCTAACTAAATGCATAAATGCTGTTCATTGCATAAACTATCTGCCCCCTGAGTTGTTTGGCACTGAGGTAAAGTTCTGAGGTAGTTTTTATAGGGAAATTTCAAGTTCTGCTGATTGCATATATACAAGACACCACTAACCACCTCTGCATGAAAAGTAGCTTTGCCCAAATATGAGGCTTGTATATGATCAGAAAATGGTACGTTTTACAATAATTATGCCCTGAGGCCAATCAGATAAGCACACAATGAACTTTCTCCCAGCAAATCCCAGCTCAGATAGGTGAAATCAGCCCTCTCCTGCCACAAGCATGTGACTGGTTTGGAGCCCCAATGTTAAGGAACCATAAACATATGCCTAATATTAGCTTAAAATCACCGGATACAATGTGTTTAAATGCAGAACAGCAGCCCTTATAACTCTTACAAAATGCAACTTTTAAACTTTTAAGAAGAGCAGAAAGCAATAAATAGCACAGAAATCATTCACAGTATAATGAACTGTTTCAGATGTTTGCAAACTCTCAAAGTTTCTGGCATTGTTGCTGACAATGAGCAGCTCTCAATAAATGAGCTTTGTTTAGTGTTTAGCAGAAATGCACCCACCCCATCAACCAAGCCTTAATGGCCGCATTAAATTGCAGGGGCAATGATATACAGCTCTAAGGAAACAACAATAATCCAGTCAGTAAGCAGATCAGTACCATACAGTTGTAACTAGTAGGCACCTAATCATTAAAGGAGTTTTTCTGTCACTGAAAGTAATCCTAACCCTGTTAGGTAAAGAAACAAAATATATACTTTCAAAAAGTCAAATAGTTTATTAATAACAAGCCATAGATTAGCCCAGTTCAAAACAGCTGTTAACTTTCTGTTGTGGAGATAATCAGAAGCAGGATGTCTTTGTTTAGTACTTAACAAGTGCTCCCACTACACCAACTAAGCCTTAATGGTTTATCTCCTTATTTCTGAGGTTGGAATCATGCGCAGCTCTAGCAATGAAATCTTCGAGAAGATTGATCAAGTTTTTCAAATGTAGGGCCGGACTTTGTCCAGGTAATCATAGAAATGTTCTACAATATCTCTACACTCTTAAGTGCATCAGACTAACCACTAATAATAGAGCCATTGGGAATGTTGCCGAGCTTGAGATATTCACTCATGACATGTACACTGATGTAGATGAGGAGCTCTATTATCTGTTTAACGAGCTTATAAAAGCTAATCACCTAACTATGCTTTTCAACCACAAGTTTTCCTTTGCAGAAGAAAGTGACACCTTCACCCTCTTCTCTGAAATGAGCTTCATGTAGTATCCAGTGATGGAAGGGTCAGCATTACATCTCGCAGATTCCCTGGTGAGGATGACACTGTTCTTTCCTGTCATTCGCTGCTCTTCTTATCCCTAAGACTGAAGGCACCACATGTTGCAGAAGCCAGTTGTTTATTTTTTATGCCAAACAAGAAGTGATCACATTAGGTGCAGATATTTTCCTTTTAAGAGCTGAAATGGCCTAAGTATAAGGCACCATTTCTAGCCATACCTTCTTGTAGTTACTTGTCTGACTACCTGTGTGAATACAGTACTGTGGTGATGTCTGACTACCTGTGTGAGTGCAGTACTATGGTGATGTCTGACAAACTGTGTGACTACAGCACTGTGGTGATGTCTGACTACCTGTGTGAGTGCAGTACTGTGGCGATGTCTGACTCCCTGTGTGAGTGCAGTACTGCAGTGATGTCTGACTACCTGTGTGAATACCGTACTGTGGTGATGTCTGACTACCTGTGTGAATACAGTACTGTGGTGATGTCTGACTACCTGTGAGTGCATTACTCTAGTGACGTCTGACTACCTGTGTGACTACAGTACTGTGGTGATGTCTGACTACCTGTGTGAGTACAGAACTGTGGCGATATCTGACTACCTGTGAAAGTGCAGTACTGTGGTCTCATCTGACTACCTGTGTGACTACAGTACTGTGGTGATATCTGTCTACCTGTAGGACTGCAGTACTGTGGTGCTGTCTGACTACCTGTGTAAGTACAGTACTGTGGTGCCATCTGACTACCTGTGTGAGTACAGCTGCATGATGACATCTGTCTACCTGGGTGAGTACAGTTCTGTGGTGATGTCTGGCTACCTGTGTGGAAACAGTCTGTGGTGATGTCTAAGTCCTTGTGTGAGTGCAGTACTGAGGTGATATCTGACTACCTGTGTGAATACAGTACTGTGGTGATGTCTGACTACCTGTGTGACTACAGTACTGTGGTGATATCTGACTACCTGTGTGAATACAGTACTGTGGTAATGTCTGACTACCTGTGTAACTACAGTACTGTGGTGATGTCTGACTACCTGTGTGAGTGCAATACTGTGGTGATGTCTGACTACCTGTGAATACAGTACTATGGTGATGTCGGACTACCTGTGTGAGTGCAGTACTGTGGTGATGTCTGACTACCTGTGTGAGTGCAGTACTGTGGTGATGTCTGACTACCTGTGTGACTACAGCACTGTGGTGATGTTTGACTACTTGTGTGAGTGCAGTATTGTGGCAATGTCTGACTCCCTGTGTGAGTGCAGTACTGTAGTGATGTCTGACTACCTGTGTGAATACAGTACTGTGGTGATGTCTGACTACCTGTGTGAATACAGTACTGTGGTGATGTCTGACTACCTGTGAGTGCATTACTGTAGTGACGTCTGACTACCTGTGTGACTACAGTACTGTGGTGATGTCTGACTACCTGTGTGAGTACAGTACTGTGGCAATATCTGACTACCTGCGAAAGTGCAGTACTGTGGTCTCATCTGACTACTTGTGTGAGTACAGTACTGTGGTGATATCTGTCTACCTGTAGGACTGCAGTACTGTGGTGGTGTCTGACTACCTGTGTGAGTACAGCTGTGTGATGACATCTGTCTACCTGGGTGAGTACAGTTCTGTGGTGATGTCTGACTACCTGTGTGGAAACAGTCTGTGGTGATGTCTAAGTCCTTGTATGATTGCAGTACTGTGGCAATATCTGACTACCTGTGTGAATACAGCACTGTGGTGATGTCTGACTATCTGTGTAACTACAGTACTGTGATGATATTTGACTACATGTGTGAGTGCAGTACTGTGGTGATGTCTGACTACCTGTGTGAGTGCAGTACTGTAGTGATGTCTGACTGCCTGTGTTAATACAGTACTGTGGTGATATCTGACTACCTGTGTGAATACAGTACTGTGGTTATGTCTGACTACCTGTGTGACTACAGTACTGTGGTGATATTTGACTACATTTGTGAGGGCAGTACTGTGGCGATGTCTGACTACCTGTGTAAGTACAGTGCTGTGGTGACATCTGACTACCTGTGTGAGTACAGTTGTGTGGTGAGATCTGTCTACCTGGGTGAGTACAGTTCTGTGGTGATGTCTGACTACCTGTGTGGAAACAGTCTGTGGTGATGTCTAAGTCCTTGTGTGAGTACAGTACTGTGGTGATATCTGACTACCTATGTGAATACAGTACTGTGGTGATATCTTACTACCTGTGTGAGTACAGCTGTGTGGTGATATCTGACTGCCTGGGTGAATACAGTACTGTGGTGATATCTGACTACCTGTGTGAATACAGTACTGTGGAGATGTCTGACTACCTGTGTGAGTGCAGTACTGTGGTGACGTCTGACTACCTGTGTGACTACAGTACTGTGGTGATGTCTGACTACCTGTGTGAGTACAGTACTCTGGCGATATCTGACTACCTGTGAAAGTGCAGTACTGTGGTGTCATCTGACTACCTGTGTTACTACAGTACTGTGGTGATATCTGTCTACCTGTAGGACTGCAGTACTATGGTGATGTCTGACTACCTGTGTAAGTACAGTACTGTGGTGACATCTGACTACCTGTGTGAGTACAGCTGTGTGGTGAAGTCTGTCTACCTGGGTGAGTACAGTTCTGTGGTGATGTCTGACTACCTGTGTGGAAACAGTTGGTGGTGATGTCTGAGTCCTTGTGTGAGTGCAGTACAGAGGTGATATCTGACTACCTGTGTGAATACAGTACTGTGGTGATGTCTGACTACCTGTGTGACTACAGTACTGTGGTGATGTCTGACTACCAGTGTGAGTGCAGTACTGTGGTGATGTCTGACTTCCTGTGTGACTACAGCACTGTGGTGATGTCTGACTACCTGTGTGAGTGCAGTACTCTGGTGATGTCTGACTCCCTGTGTGAGTGGAGTACTGTAGTGATGTCTGACTACCTGTGTGAATACAGTACTGTAGTGACATCTGACTACATTTATGACTATAGTACTGTAGTGACATCTGACTACCTGTGTGAGTACAGTGCTGTGGTGACATCTGACTACCTGTGTGAGTACAGTACTGTGGTGACATCTGACTACCTGTGTGAGTACAGTACTGTAGTGACATCTGACTACATTTGTGACTACAGTACTGCAGTGACATCTGACTACCTGTGTCAGTACAGTACCGTGGTGATGTCTGACTACCTGTGTGAGTACAGCTGTGTGGTGACATCTGACTACCTGTATCAGTACAGTACAGTACTGTGGCAATGTCTGACTACCTATGTGAGTACAGTACTTTAGTGACATCTGACTACATTCGTGACTACAGTACTGTGGTGATATCTGACTACCTGTGTGAGTGCAGTACCGTGGTGATGTCTGACTACCTGTGTGAGTACAGCTGTGTGGTGACATCTGACTACCTGTATCAGTACAGTACAGTACTGTGGCAATGTCTGACTACCTATGTGAGTAAAGTACTGTAGTGACATCTGACTACATTTGTGACTACAGTACTGTGGTGATATCTGACTACCTGTGTGAGTGCAGTACTGTAGTGATGTCTGACTACCTGTGTGAATACAGTACTGTAGTGATGTCTGACTACCTGTTTGAGTACAGCTGTGTGGTGACATCTTACTACCTGTTTGAGTGTAGTACTGTGGTAATGTCTGACTACCTGTCTGACTACAGTACTGTGGTGATGTCTGAATACCTGTGTGAGTCGAGTACTGTAGTGATGTCTGACTACCTGTTGGAGTGCAGTACTGTAGTGTCATCTGACTACCTGTGTGAGTGCAGTATTGTAGTGACATCTGACTACCTGTGTGAGTGCAGTACTGTGGTGATGTCTGATTACCTGTGTGACTACAGTACTGTGGTGATATCTGACTACCTGTGTGAGTATAGTACTGTAGTGACATCTGACTACCATTGTGACTACAGTACTATGGTGATGTCTGACTACCTGTATGAGGACAGGTGTGTGGTGACATCTGACTACCTGTGTGAGTACAGCTCTGTGGTGACATCAGACTGTGTGAGTGCAGTATTGTGATAATATCTGACTACCTCTGTGACTACAGTACTATAATGACATCTGACTACCTGTATGACTACAATACTGTGCCGATATCTGTCTACCTGTGTGAGTAACATACTGTGGTGATGTCTGACTACCTGTGTGAGTGCAGTACTGTGGCAATATCTGACTACCTGTGAGAGTACAGTACTGTGGAGATATCTGACTCCCTGTGTGAGTACAGCTGTGTGGTGACATCTGTCTACCTGTGTGAGTGCAGTACTGTGGTGACATTTGACTACCTGTGTGAGTACAGTACTGTAGTGACATCTGACTACATTTGTGACTAAAGTACTGTGGTGATGTCTGACTACCTGTGTGACTACAGTACTGTGGTGATGTCTGACTACCTGTATGATGACAACTGTGTGGTGACATCTGACTACCTGTGCGAGTACAGCTCTGTGGTGACATCTGACTAACTGTGTGAGTGAAGTACTGTGATGATGTCTGACTACCTGTATCAGTACAGCTGTGTGGTGACATCTGTCTACCTGTGTGACTACAGTACTGTGGTGATGTCTGACTACCTGTGTAAATACAGTACTGTAGTGACATCTGACTACCTGTATGACTACAGTACTGTGCCCATATCTGTCTGCCTGTGTGAGTACCATACTCTGGTGATGTTTGACTACCTGTGTGAGTGCAGTACTGTGGTGACGTCTGACTACCTGTGTGAGTGCAGTACTGTAGTGATATCTGACTACCTGTGTGACTACAGTACTGTGGCAATATCTGTGTACCTGTGTGAATACAGTGCGGTCATGATGTCTAACTACCTGTGTGAGTGCAGTACTATAGTGACATCAGACTATCTGTGTGAGTGCAGTACTGTAGTGACATCTGACTACCTGTGCCAGTACAGTACTGTGGCAATATCTGTCTCCCTGTGTGAATACAGTACTGTGGTAATGTCTGACTACCTGTGTGAGTGCAGTACTGTGGGGATGTCTGACCACCTGAGTGACTACAGCACTGAGGTGATGTCTGACTACCTGTGTGAGTGCAGTGCTGTGTGGTGACATCTGACTACCTGTGGGAGTACAGCTTGTGGTGATGTCTGACTACCTGTGTGAGTGCAGTACTGTGGTAATATATGTCTACCTGTGTGAGTGCGGTACCATGATGATGTTTGACTCCCCATGTGAGTACAGCTGTGTGGTGACATCTGACTACCTGTGTGAGTACAGTACTGTGGTGACATCTGACTACATGTGTGAGCATAGCTGTGTGGTGATGCCTGACTACCTGTGTTAGTACAGTACTGTGGCAATGTCTGACTCCCCTTGTGAGTGCATCTGTGTGGTGACATCTGACTCCTTGTGTGAGTACAGCTGTGTGGTAATGTCTGACTACCTGAGTGAGTACAGCTGTGTGGTGACATCTGACTATTAGTACAGTATTGTGGTGATGTCTGACTCCCTGTGTGAGTGCAGCTGTGTGGTGACATCTGACTCCTTGTGTTAGTACAGCTGTGTGGTAATGTCTGACTACCTGACTGAGTACAGCTGTGTGGTGATGTCTGACTACCTGTGTGAGTACAGCTTGTGGTGATGTCTGACTACCTGTGTGAGTGCAATACTGTGTGGTGACATCTGACACTCTGTGTGAGTACAGCTTGTGGTGATGTCTGACTACTTGTGTTAGTGCAGTACTGTGTGCTGACATCTGGCTACCTGTGTGAGTACAGCTTGTGGTGATGTCTGACTACCTCTGTGAGTGCAGTACTGTGATGACATCTGACTACCTGTGTGAGTACAGTATTGTAGTGACATCTGACTACATTTGTGACTACAGTACTGTAGTGACATCTGACTACCTGTGTGAGTACAGCTTGTGGTGATGTCTGACTACCTCTGTGAGTGCAGTACTGTGTGGTGACATCTGACTACCTGTGTGAGTACAGCTTGTGGTGATGTCTGACTACCTCTGTGAGTGCAGTACTGTGATGACATCTGACTACCTGTGTGAGTACAGTATTGTAGTGACATCTGACTACATTTGTGACTACAGTACTGTAGTGACATCTGACTACCTGTGTGAGTACAGCTTGTGGTGATGTCTGACTACCTCTGTGAGTGCAGTACTGTGTGGTGACATCTGACTACCTGCGTGAGTACAGTTTGTGGTGATGTCTGACTACCTCTGTGAGTGCAGTACTGTGATGATATCTGACTACCTGTGTGAGTACAGTATTGTAGTGATATCTGACTACATTTGTGACTACTGTACTGTAGTGACATCTGACTACCTGTGTGAGTACAGCTTGTGGTGATGTCTGACTACCTCTGTGAGTGCAGTACTGTGTGGTGACATCTGACTCCCTGTGTGAGTACAGCTTGTGGTGATGTCTGACTACCTGTGTGAGTACAGCTATGTGGTGACATCTGACTACCTGTGTGTGTACAGTACCATGGTGACGTCTAACTATGTGTGTGAATACAGCTATGTGTTGACATCTGACTACCTGTGTGAGTACAGCTGTGTGTTGATGTCTGACTACCTGAGTGAGTACAGCTCTGTGGTGACATCTGACTACCTGTGTGAGTACAGTACTGTGGCGATGTCTGACTACCTGAGTGAGTACAGCTGTGTGGTGACATCTGACTACCTGTATGAGTGCAGTACTGTGGTGTGTGTAAGTATATCACAAAAAGTGTGACACTTAAACTTACTGGAAGTTGTTTTGGTACACTGAAACTACATCAGAAAAGTGACAGTAATATATCAGTAGGATGTAAATATGGAACTAAATTAATTTAAAGAGAATCTGTTTGTTTCAATGTCCAGAAAAAGGGCATCATGTTTGCTTTATATTTTTGTTCATTTGTAGATTCCTCAAGTCAGCATTTCCTGGCTTAATTCATTAGTTTCATATAAGAAGACATTTCCGGAGATTCTCAAGTTAACTAAATAGTATTCTTGTAAAGGGTATGCACTGAATTTAGTCTGTGTTAATTGCATTTTCTGCAATTTAAAAAACACAAACTGAAAAGAAAAGGGTGCCTGATGTTACAGAATGATACAGCAAAATACCATTACAATGTCTGTTAAACATTATCTGCTTCAAACACAAATAAGCCTTTGTTTGTAGTATTGTTTAAACTTCAAGACTTGCAAATGAGCATTTGGCTAAGCTATTTATTTCTGACTGCTTTCTGTACTGTTTAGTCTTTATGAAAAAAAAAATCTATTAATTCTTCTTACAAGCCCAG